>NC_048894.1:77087005-77110339 GCF_011077185.1 Oxyura jamaicensis
CGTTGCTTTCCTTTTGTTTCGGTTCCGTTGTTTTCCTTTTACTTTAATTTCGTTTACTTTTCTTTAATTTCCTTTCCTTTCCTTTCCTTTTTTTTTCTTTTTTTTTTTTTTTTTTTTTTTTTTATTAAATAATATGCATGGAATCGCTTTAAAGTGAAACTCCACTTAGCAATTACTCAATTCTTCATCTCCGAATTCCTTGCAGTTGGAGACTGGCCATGTACTGGCACCAGTATAGTGATTCAGTTAGGTAAATACATTAAATCAAGTGTGCTAAATAGGTTTTGCATGTTCCATTTGGAATTAAAGCACAGCTAATCTGTTAATTAATATTAATTATTGAATCAGACTTTAAGTTTAACAACTGCTGTTAGATTTATTTTACACTCTCTTAGCTTTTAGCTGGAATGCATTTTAGGTTTGTGTGTTATTTATTGTCTTATTTAGTTTTAGGTCAGTAAGTTCAATGGGATACAACTTGAACCATGCTGAGAACTAGGAAATGCATTCCTGTTCCTGGTGCTAATATAGTCTCTATAGTGGCAAATCACTGAGCATTCACTTCTCTCAGAACAAAATGGAAACAGGACTTTATGCTTCTATTTCTTATTGAAAATGTACATGAAAATATTTTCCACCCAGGATAATATTCCACCATCTCATAATTCCACCATCTCATGTATTTGTTCAGCTGAAAATACACTGATGAGTGTATTTTGGAATGGAACTTAACTTATGTTAAATCTGTCAGTCACTGTACTTGAATGTACCAGTGATGTACCATGTATAAGAGCTGAGAAATCTAAACTCAGTAATTAATATTTTATTTTCAAGTTATGGTCTTACCAATCTATTATAAAATGAGATAAAATACAGCCACATTTTGATTCCTTTGACTTTATGGACTTTTAGTACAACAATCTTGCAAAGTCAGAGTGACAGGTTGATACTGATTCACTATCCATAAATATATTGTAATTAATTATTTCCTTGAAGCCATTTCAATTTGTGAAACTCATATAAATATACACTACAGATGCAACACTCTCTTATCATCTTTTGTGTTCATCACAAGTAGCTAAATTGTGTCTTGAGGTGGAATACGGACAATGTTTCATTAGTGATCCCTTTTATTATGTCAAGAATAAAAAAAAAAAGCCAAGATCTGCTACTAATAAATACCTAGTAGGATCTGACAAACTGTACTACCCTAACCAATTGGAAAAGTTGAATAAAGCTAGATGTATTAATTATTTAAGTTTCAGACTCACATTCTAACATCTTTGGGCAAATGCTGCCAACCGCATCTAGGCTATAAGTTATCTGGAAAGATGGCACAGGACATATTTGTCTATATTTTGAATCTGAACACCATCACCTTCAAATCACGCTTCAAGACAGGCTATTAATGCTATTAATCTTTACACTCTGCATATAGAAAGCTATTAACTAATGCAAAAGAATTCCAGAGTTTGGAAATACCGTCTTTAGAGCATGCCAGTTATGTACAAGCATCAAGAAAACACTATTAAACACTAACAGCTGAAATTATTATGGAAGATACTTCAAAGCATTCTTGACAAGCAAGAATCTCATGTTTTATCATATGTCAGTTTTAGCTAGGCATTTAAATTAAGTCCTTTTAAAAGTTCTCCACTAGGAAAACAAAGGAAAAAAATTACAAAGGCATACTGAGATGACATTTCTAAATATTTTGTTAAACATCCTTTATTCTACTATACCAGCATTAAATCCCTCTTATTTTAAATGTCTTCTATAACTTCTAAGTTTCCAAACTTGCCAAGAGAGCACATGCCTGTCCTGTGCATGAATGGTGGATATACCATTCCAATCACTTCTCCCTTCTGTAATGTAAAGCTATTTGCTAATTTTTAGGAAGATATACCCTTTTCAGAAAACCGTAGAAAGAATCACACAATAACCAGACATCTTCTACAGGATAATCAGAGGAGAGGGGGAGGGAGTGGGAGAGGGACTTTGCACATCTCTTTCTCAGGAGGTTGCAGAGAGCCATGAGGCCACCTCTCAGACTCCTCCAGACAAGATAACTCAAGTGTCCTCAGCCTCTCCTCATAGGACATGACCTCAAGCCTTTTTGCCAGGTTTGTTGCCCTCCTCTGGATGCTTTCAAGTATCTTAATACCTTTTTTTTTTTTTTTTTTTTTTTTTTTTTTTTTTTTTTTTTTTTTTTGTATTGTGGAGCCCAGAACTGCACACAACACTCAAGGTGGGCCCACACTAATGCTGAATATCACAGGAGAATCACCTCTTTTGACTGGTTGGCTGTGCTGTGTTTAATGCACCCCAAAATGCACTTTGTCCTTTGGCTGCCAGGGCAAACTGCTGGTGCACATTGAGCCTGCTGTCAACCAGGGCCCTTTCTGCTGAGTTGCTTCCCAGCCACTTATCCCAGTCTGTACTTGTGACCAGCATTAATCCATCCCAGGTGCAGAACTCAGCATTTTCCTTTGTTGAAGATGGGTGATTATCCAATGCTTTAGTATATCTAGGTCCCTCTGCAAAGCCTCTCATCCCTCCATAGAGTCAACAGCACCTCCCAGTTTACTGCCATCAGCAAACTTTCTGAGGATGCATTCCACTCCTGTATCCAGATTACTGATAAAAATGGTGAACAGGACTGGCCCTAGTGTCCCAGGGAACACTGCTAGTTACTGTCTGCCAACCAGGTGCAGCTCCACTCAACACAACAGTTTGAGCTCTACCATTGAGTTCATCACCTAGAATAACATGAGCCTGTTTATCTCACAGTTGAACAATTTGTCCAGAAGGACTCTGTGAGAGACAGTATCAAAGACCTTACTAAAATCCAGATAGGTTACATTCACTGCCTTCCCGTCACCCACCAAGCAAGTAAACTTATCATATACAGAGATCTAATTACTAAATCAGGACTTTCCCTTCATGAACCTACATTGACTATGCCTGATAATTCCTTTGTTCTTTAATTGTCTTTTGATATCCCTGAAGACGATCTTCTCCATAACTTTTCCAGGCACTGAGGTTAAACAAGCAAATCTAAAGTTTCCAGGGTCTTCTCTTCTATGTTCCCTCTACAGCAATTTATATTGAGTTTTCCCAGCAGTTAAGATACTGGTATAAGCTTTATGTGCAACAACTACCTTTTAAAGGAGATGACCTATGCAACAAAAAAAATAAAATAAGTATCTGCCAGTGAAGCCCTAGCAGAGCACTCTGATATTAAAATTTCGCTAAAAGATGAAGACCAACAGTTTTGTGTCAGCCCAAATTTCAATTGGCATGAATTCCTAAAACATCTATAAGGAACTTCAGGGTTCTCTTAGCATCAAATGCTCTGGGGATATTTCAAATATATTCTGTGCTCTGTCTAGCCACATGAAACAAAAAAAATCACATTTTCCCACAAGCTGGAGGAACTGAAGGCGTTCAACAAATGCAAAACAAGATAAGATGAGAATTGAGTGGCCAAGCTGAATATGTGTTACAATAAAGGTGAATTCCATATTCTCATCACTGTCAAGGCATATTTCCTGTATCTTGTCTCCAGAGAAATGGATACCACTGGTAGAAAAACACTGTTTTATATATTTTGTTTAATGTAATGTTATTCACTAACTACAGATACTGCATTTATGTTCAAACAGAAGAGTGTTTTAAAATATTTAAGTAGAGGAGCAATGAGCAGGCTTGTTACACAAGAATGAATGACAAAATTGTCACTGGTTTAGCGGTAATTAAATAAGTTCTTTTCAGATTATTTTGTTTGCTCTTTTAATAAAATGAAAAGCTGTAATTAAATGTAAAGATTTAAACTTAATCATGTTAAATCTATTCAGACTTACCTAAAACTCTTCAGTCTGTTCAAGAAGCATTATGTCCTTGGGACAACATCTCATTGAAAACATATAACATTTGTATTTATTTATTTATTTTTTTTCATAACTTCAAGTATATTGAGATAAATTGGAATACACACTTTTTTTTTTTTTTCTTTTGTGAACAGATGAGAACTGAATATTTTTCACATCGTATGATCTAAGGAAATATGTAAAGTTATTGAGAATGTTTACTTTTTTAAAAATCCTTACATAAATTTTTGTCTGTTATTCTACCTTCCCTCCTAGAATCATAAGGGCTTTTGTTGTTTTGCTTTTTATGAAACAGAATGGAGAAAGAGAAGGTTGGTAAATGATGATTCTTTCTCTGCTTGCTTCTGTCTCTGAAAATGACTGTGCTTAATAGTATGATGAGAAGATAACTCAGTTGACCCTTGCTGTTAGCTTTAAAGCAAACTATTTTGGAGAAACTCAGGCTTGTTCTAAGACACAAACTACTATAGAAATTGTGAAATTTCATTTTTCTTAACATTTTCATGCATTTAGCAATTAATTTGAAAAATGGTAAAGTCTCCACTGTATAGTATCCAGGGTGCTTAAAGAGCTGGCTGACATCATCGCAGGACCTCTCTCAATTATTTTTCAACTATCTTGGGAATCTGGAGAGGTACCAATAGACTGGAAGCTGGCAAACATTGTGCCAATTTTCAAGAAGGGTCAGAAAGAAGACCCAAGCAATTACAGGCCTGACAGTCTCATGTCAGTGCCTGGTAAAATTATGGAGAAGATGATTCTTGAAGTTACTGAAGCTCACCTGGGGGACAATGCAGTCATTGGTCCCAGCCAACATGGGTTCATGAAGGGTAGGTCCTGCCTAACAAATTTGATTTCCTTTTCTGATAAGATCACGGGGCTAGTTGACCAAGGGAAACCAGATGATGTGATCTTTTTGGACTTCAGCAAAGCTTTTGACACGGTTTCCCATAGGATCCTACTGGACAAAATGTCCAGCATACAACTAGACAAAAACATCATACGATGGATGAGCAATTGGCTGACAGGCAGGGCTCAAAGGGTTGTGGTAAATGGGCCACATCTGGCTGGCAGATGGTCACTAGTGGGGTCCCTCAAGGCTCCATTTTACGGCCAGTCCTCTTCAATGTTTTTATAAACTGGACAGGTTGGAGAGCTGGGCAATCACCAACCACATGAAGTTTAACAAAAGCAAGTGCCGGGTCCTGCACCTGGGACAAGGCAACCCTGGCTACACGTACAGACTGGGTGACGAGACGCCAGAGAGCAGCCCCGCAGAGAGGGATCTGGGGGTTGTGGTTGACAGCAAGTTGAATATGAGCCAGCAGTGTGCCCTGGCAGCCAGGAAGGCCAACCATATCCTGGGGTGCATCAAGCACAGCATTGCTAGTCGGTCGAGGGAAGTGATTGTCCCGCTCTACTCTGCTCTGGTGCGGCCTCACCCCCAGTACTGTGTGCAGTTCTGGGCACCACAGTACAGAAAGGACATTAAACTGTTGCAGAGTGATCAGAGGAGGGTGACGAAGATGGTGAAGGGCCTGGAGGGGATGACGTATAAAGAGCGGCTGAGGTCACTGGGCCTGTTCAGCCGAGAGAAGAGGAGGCTGAGGGGGGACCTCATCGTGGTCTACAACTTCCTTGCGAGGGGGAGTGGAGAGGCGGGTGACCTATTTTCCATAAACACCAGTGATAGGACCCATGGGAATGGGGTTAAACTGAGGCAAGGGAAGTTTAGGCTCGATGTCAGGAGGAGTTTCTTCACCAAAGGTGGCTGTGCACGGGAACAGGCTCCCCAGTGAAGCAGTCACTTCACTGAGCCTGTCTGAATTCAAGAAGAGATTGGACTGTGCACTTAGTCACATGGTCTAAACTTTTGGATAGACCTGTGTGATGCCAGGAGCTGGACTTGATCCTTATGGGTCCCGTCCAACTTGGGATATTCTATGATTCTATGATTCTAATTATGATATTGGCATCATTTTCAAACCTCTTGATTGTCATCAAAGGACAAAACATTGATATTTGATGCCTTCTCTTTGACTTTCTATGCCTCCAGCTCCAAGAATCTCTTAATAATTCATTTTATGTTCTTTAGGGACATAACACTCAAGTACTTCCCTTGTTTGCTTTTACCAATATACGAAAAGTGTTTATATTGTTGCTGTTTAATGTTAAGAACAATAGAAATTAAAGTATTTCTGGGTCTATGGCTATGGATATTTGGGGGTTAGCATTTCTGGTTTGACCAGAAAAATATAGATTCAACCATCATCTATCAGATCTTTTGCTAGGCAAATATATACCAAGACAGAAAATAGACTGTCTCACCATATTAACAGAGTAAAAAATATTTGCCTATTAAAAATAAAATAAAATAAAATGAAATAAAATAAAATAAATCATGGTTCTTGCAAATCCCAATAAATTCTGATGTGTGTTGAAGTGTTTATTTCTGTGTGGAAACAGGACCAGTCAGGACATACTCTTTTAGTAACAGGGGAAAACACAAAAGACTAATTAAGTAGCGTGAGGCAAATATGTGCAGCATTATAAGGTTACAGACACATGCACATACAGGAAACAAAAGTCATCAACAAGTTAAAACACATGAAACACAGAACACAAAGCCAACAGTAAAATAGGAAAACTTGAAATTTTGTTTCACTCCTTTTCGTGCTAGTCCCAAACTGATTGAAAGAAATGGAAAGCTTTCCAGAACCTTAGCTTTTGTTCTGTGTTGGTCATTAAAAGATTTTCTTTTCTGAAGTATTATAGAAAAAGTGTTATATGGTTTAAGGAATTTAAAGGAAGTAAGCTGGAACTAAATAAACTGGACAGACCATACGAAATACAGAGTGATTTGAGAAAACAAGTCAAAAAGAACATGTATTTTAATGTGGGAATTGTTTAGCAAAGCAGTTAGCTCAGACAGTGGTTAGTTAAAAACACCTATGGAAGTTCTGATTCTTAGGATTGTTTTTCTCACACATAGGTATACTGTCAATAAATTGGAACTAACTGAAAAATTTAGTGAGATTAGGCTTTGACTTCACTTAAAGTTAACTTTAAAGCTGTTTTGATGCACATTTCACTTTACAGGATAATAAGTAATTGTTTTCAGCATATGTACACTTAACTTCATTCTCACCTTCTTAATCTCCCTTTTACTGATACCACTCTTTTGTAAGTCTCATTTGTACTCTCTACTTTCAACATGTACCCACGTGAAACCTTCCCATTTCATTTTCCACTGTCTCTGCTTATACACCACTATTATTTTTCTGTTGCCTGATCTATTGCAGTCTACATGACACAATGCAGCTCTTGCATGCATACATGAGTTACATATAAAAAATATCTACGCAACAGCAACTTATTAATTTATGTTTGTTGATCTTTGTTTTGTAGCTTTAGAGTGATAATTTCTCAACACCATTCTACAGCTAACCCCAAACAATCCTAACTCATGCAGTTACATGTTTACAACCTCTACCCAGTGGTGTGGGTTA
Source organism: Oxyura jamaicensis (assembly GCF_011077185.1). NCBI lineage: Eukaryota > Metazoa > Chordata > Aves > Anseriformes > Anatidae > Oxyura > Oxyura jamaicensis. The sequence goes on from NC_048894.1 coordinate 77,094,405, forward strand.
CCATCACACTGAGGGGGGCAGCACAGGTTCCCTGATGACTGCGCATCCCTCCTATGGCAGATTTGGATGCTCCATCTCTGTGTCACTCCCTCCCTGCCACGCACACTATCGAGGGAGCACCCCCTGGGTGTCTCCCCACCCGCAGAGGTCTGGGTCCCCACCTGCTGCACCCCACAAGGAGGCTGCACTGCCAGCTCCAGGCTAAGACTGGGATTCCTGTGGGGTGACCAACTGCTGTTCCACTAACCTCTTCTTTCTCCCCTCCCATTACAAATAATCATGTTTCTTTCATGCTGCTCTTCAAGCTGGCTCTTCCTTCTTGCCTTGGCAGTTCCTTGGATAGGGTTTTAGCTGGTTGATGGCCATCTCAAGCAAACCATGTTATCATTAAATAACAGTATTAGCAGTCTGGGGGTAAATGCCTCCTCAGACAGTTTTGCTTGTCTCACTCACACACTGATCACGCTCATATTACACAGTGGGAAAGTGGAAGAGGTTGCAGAGGTTACCCACATGTAACCATCCTATGCTTCTTCAAATTAATTAAATCTTAAATAAATACTAGCATCACCATTAAGTAAACTTTCAATAAAAGCTACACTTTTTTTTTTTTTTTTTGCACCCAATGATGAAAATTTAGCACAGATGGAATATAAAAATATTCTTATAATGCTGCTCTTTTCCAGTGAATGCATTACCACAAAATTAAGATGGATCTACTTTGCTTTTCCTGTCTTAAAACACACTTATCAAGCTTAAAAATAAAACCCCTTTTATTTCCCACTTAGAGTGATTTGACTGAATATTCTTTTAATGGTTAAGTATAATTTATTGACTGTGTATTTTTCCATGGCTGATTATTTCTCCCTTTTAAGATAGCAATGGCAGTTTGGCAAATCTGCAAAATATTGAAAATTTGTCATTGAAAACTTGTAGCCTATAGCTAAAAAATAAATAAAAATAAATTACAACACCACCTACTTTACACCAAATTGAAATAGCAGAAACTTTGAAGAGCAAACAGAAGCATGACTGAGACAGCAATATCTTAACCTTTCTTTAACTATTTATTCATGAAAGGTTCTTCACTGTCAAATTTATAATTCTGTGTTGATACTACTTTTGGAATTTGCATTAAATGACATTTTGATTATAGTATTCAAATGCATGTGGCCTTAAAACTTTGCCATTTATTTTGTATGCAAAAATCTAGCAGCTAAATGCCCCATTTCCATTTTGCTCTGGATTCCACTGAGACTATATAGGAAAGAATAGCTATGTTTTTATTCTCCCTCCAAAATTCTTGTCAGGTAAAGAAATTCAAATTATAACAAGCATATTATGCACCAGCTGTTTGATTCTTAGCTCTAAATTACAGTGTTGAACAAATGAGTTATTTTTCTTTTGATAAAGTTAGATTATTATGTTTTGTTTTGTCTTACATCTTTGTCTCTGATAATCTAGGAAAACTCCTGGGTTGACATACTTAGACAAACCAAGAGTGTGTGCTTATTATGCAAATTCTCTGACCATGCCTTTGAGCCATAACCTTTTGAAACCACTGGGAGTTTCATCCCAAACAACTAGACACATTCAGTAACAGAAAGAAAACTACTAATGTTATTAAAACAGCAACAGGGCTATAACCTCTGGAAGTTCTTAACTTAGAAAGTGCTTGCATCCGCACAACTTGGGACCTGGGAAACTATTACTATGTAATTGCAATGTCTTCTCATTCCTTAAGAGTCTACCACTGACCAGTGTCCATGATAAAAAAGTTAAGTTAGAATGGTTATCCTTTCTTGTGAGCAGAATTAAGGTTATCGCAGAATCACAGAATAGTCTAGGTTGGAAGAGACCTCCAAGATCACCGAGTCCAACCTCTGACCTAACGCTAACAAATCTTCCACTAAACCTTATCCCTAAGCTCTACATCTAAACGTCTTTTAAAGACCTCCAGGGATGGTGACTCAACCACTTCCCTGGACAGCCTGTTCCAGTGACTAACAACCCATTCAGTAAATATCCAACCTAAACCTCCCCTGGTGCAACTTTAGCCCATTCCCCCTCATCCTGTCACCAGGCATGTGGGAGAATAGACCAACCCCCACCTCGCTACAGCCTCCTTTCAGGTACCTGTAGAGTGCAATAAGGTCACCCCTGAGCCTCCTCTTCTCCAGGCTAAACAGTCCCAGCTCCCTCAGCCGCTCCTCATAAGACTTGTTCTCCAGACCCTTCACCAGCTTCGTAGCCCTTCTCTGGACTTGCTCAAGCACCTCCATGTCCTTTTTGTAGCGAGGGGCCCAAAACTGAACACAGTACTCGAGGTGCGGCCTCACCAGAGCCGAATACAGGGGGAGAATGTTTATGTTAAGCATTACTACATGTTTATGTTTATGTTAATGTTTATGTTAAGCATTACTACACATGATTTTTTTACTTTTTTTCTTTAAGACATATTTGCTTCCACTAAAATGGCTCTCTGCAACTAGATAAAAATAACCATAATATCTGAGTTTGCATTTTGTAAAATATTTTACACCTGCAGTAGTAAACTGGCATCTACCAGTTTGTCCTCTTCACTCAGGTACAGATTTTCCTAAAAGTTCACTGTAGCAAACAAAATCAAAAGGCAAAAAAAGAGCTATGATTTCAAAGTCATGGTGAGCAAAAGAGGCACAGATGAGTAAAATTAAAATTTAAAAGCATATCCAAAATGCCCATTAACATTTAACATATATATTTTTTCTCACTTGAATACAAAAACTGTGTTTCCGAAGTGCATGGTATTTAAAAATCAAATCACACTGCTTGGCAACAAAACGTTACCTTGGGTACAGAAAATTAAAGGGTTAGCTAAGCAAAGTTTTGAGAGTTTTCCAGTTGCTGGAATCCAAAGCAACAGCATAACATATAAAATTATACGTACGTCTGAAAAAATCATCAAAACTATTGTCTTAATTATCTTCATAAACTCTTGGTTGGACCCAGGTCAGACTGTCCATTGCCTTTCAAAATCAGGTTCAACACATGATTAGAACATGATCCTTTAAGGAGTTGTACTGAGGTGCACCTTTGTGCCTTATTAGATCTCTTGATAAAATTAGTAATATTTTTGCACTTCTCATTTTTTTTGATAGGTTGGCATAAAAAAGGGGGGGGTGTTTATGTCTGTGTGAATGTTGACTCTAAGATCAGTGAAGTAAAAACATCAGGTTTTTATTTTGTTTTTGATTTTACAAGGAAGACATTGTTCAACATTTGCTCCATACAACTTTGGAAATACTCAGAGGAAGTAGCTAGATTTTTTGGAACAATAAATTTGGAAAACTCTGAGATAATCTTTTTTTTTTGTATGAACTGCAGTGGTTCAAGATTTTACCACAACTTTTATTGCCAATATTTTAAGGAGATCTAATTTGGAGTGTTTTATTTGCTCAAAACAAAAGAAAACATGGAAAGTCCTGATTGACATAATAATAGGTTTGCTATTAAAATATGCACTGTAAATCAGCCAAATTATAGCTGAACATTCCTGCAGGAAGATGAAAGCCAAGCATATTTAACTTAAAGATGTCATTTTTCAAAGCTCTAATTAAGGCTTAAAATACTTTTTTTTCAAGAGTTCTACATTAATATTATTAAAGAACTTCCTGTTATAAATTAGTTGCACTAGAAAGAAGCTGTAGAAATCAAAATAGTATTTTTATATCATTTTTATATAGGTCCAAATATCTGTATTGATATTGCCACCTGAGAACTTCAGCTCAGTTGTGTCTGTTTACACTCTTGCAACCACTAAGAACATTGAAGAAAAGCCCAAAGTAGGTAATTCATTAGGTACTAGGTAGAAATAGGCCATCGGTGTGCTGAGGGCTGTGGCCCAGCATATTTGATTTTCCCATCACTAGTAAAAGGCCACGGGCCCTTTATAAACCTGACAGTTCAGAGTTTCAGAATTTGTCAAGGCTGTCAAGACTTCCATTGCACCCTGTTCTGATAGCTGAAATAAGCACATATAGTTTTGTAAAGCAATATTGGCCTTCTGGTACATTTTTCACCATTCCTTCACCTATTTCTCCTTCTTCACCATTCCTTCTCTTTCACCATTCTCTTTCACCATTCCTTCACCTATTTCTCCTATTTCACCTTCTTCTCCTTTGCTTCAATATATAACATCCTTCCACATTATTTATCATACTGTATCGTTGCCTGTCAGGGATGGGCCACAAATTACCTCCACACCCTGGGACTGAGATAACTTACTAGGTTTCTTACCAGACACAACATATTCATAGCACCAGAAGGTTCCCAACACCTACTGAAATTAACACATGGGGATTTCTGCCAAGCTCAACAATGTTACAGCCAGAACAGTCTTAGATTAAGGGACCTCCTGCATTTCTGGCCTCTCAATACCAATGAGAAGATCTCAGTGAAAAATCTGGCAGTCATTTGCGCCTGCAAATTAATTAGGGTGTACTGTTAAGTTGCATATGCCCAACAACAACCTTCAGGCCTTCTGCCAAAACCCATAGATCATATCAGCATTATAATTATAGGTGGTAGCTTTATTTCTCGTTTTCTGTAGAGGACATCACAGAGAAGGAAGAGAAGTACAGGTCTTGCTATCCCCCTGCAAACTCACCCCTGGCAGTATGCCTCCTTGTGGCTGATGCTGTGCAAATCCACCATAATTGCTACCATCCTGTGGAGGCTTGTAAAGGTATTGGGAATAAGAAGTTACACAGCAGCAGTGAGGTAGTTCATTGAATGACCTCTCTGGTAGGAGGGTAAGTATAGGTAGGAACTCCTACAGAGGTAGGACCATTGGCATAAGAAATACCTGACTGTCCTAAAATGGCTCCAGTAGTTTGACCACAGGTCATAAGAGTAGATTCATGGCTTGCTACTTCATCATCTCCTGCTTCATCAGCCATGCAGGTGTAATTAATACCCAATAGTGATGCACTGACAGCTGAGTATGTAAGCTTGGAGCCCTGAAACAGGGAGTGTAGTCAAGATTTTGCACTGGAGGTAACTTTCAAGGAACCTAGCCCTGACAACTGTTTAGATTGTGTGCTTGGGTTGTTCAAACTATGATCAAAAAGCTCATCAGTTGAGATAAAGACAGTAAGATCACTCACAAGTTAACTTCATGGGCAAAGCAGACTTAACTTGGGAAAAAGGAATTTAATATATTGCCAACTAAAATAGATTTGGATCGTGAGAAAAAAAGGACAAATATTAAAACACCTTCCATCCACTACCACCACCTTCCTACCCAGCCTCACCCCTCCATCCCCGACCCCTCCACCTACTGCCCCAGAGTGAGCAGCATGGGGGCTGGGGCCTGGGGCTGGGGTCAATCCCTGAGAACCCCTCTCTGGTTGGGCCATTGAGGGTGTTGGAGATGGATGGAACTAGCTGGGGCTGGCACAGGGCAGCCCCGGCATCACCCTGTGGAGCAACAACGCAGCCACATATTTGCACCCATTGGCACCCACACCCCATATTATTTAGATCTGGATGGATGGGGGCACAGTGCAGACAACCTAAATTCTGCATTGTAGATACTGTCAAAGGTATAGTCTTTACTAGAAAGAGAGATAAAGCTGTCTAATATTCTATAGCCAGCAGTTTCTCATCTCACAAATCGTTTCAGCTAGAGACATTGAGGCTAATAAGGATTGCTGAATCCTCTGACTCCTCAGGAACTTCAGTGCAAGCAGTCTGCAGGACCACAACCACCTGTGAGATCTAAAGCAATTAACATTGCATCTGGAGTAGAAGTAGTATCTGGTAACTGCCTGTAGCAATATGACCATATTTATTGGTAAGTGATTGAAAAGGAAAATATTTACTTCTATCTCCTCACATAATCCCTTTTAGCCTAATTCATTATGTGTTACTAGAGAATACACCAATTAATAATAATTAAACCATATAATGGACATGAAGCAGCACTGTAAAAATGAGCATCCATGCTTAAAGCCACACTCAGATGCCATAAGCTTAGTACAGATGTCTCCTACACATATACATAAAGATATAAGAGTTATTACTGAAAGACACATTTTTTTTTTTTTTTTTTTTTTAAATTTAAGAGCCAAAATAGAAAACCAGCTTTCTTCTTATGTATATAATTAGAGTCCCTATTATAAAAGCACTGGAATTTATTCTGTTGACTGACAGCCATGAAATTCTAAGTGACATGCTGAGAACTCTGTCATTTATTTTCCTGCAGTCCTGCTGCATTTAACTAAATGTTCTTCAATTTCTGAATATGAATACATTTAGATGTTATCTAATGTATCATTCTTGACATCTATTCACCTTCAGCAGTGTACTAAAATAAATAAATAAATAAATAAATAAATAAAGCAAGTCAAGGGGCAGTCTTATACAATGCACAATAAAATATTCTAATGCCAACAGCATGAATTACATGTAAGGGTGAAAGTTATACAATGTTTCTAAGTATTTACTTCCTTTAAATTTGTAATGTATAGTTATAACAAGGTTTATCCTTATTTAAGGACAGTGCTGCAGTACATTTTGTGTCTATACATCATTACACACTCCAAAGCTTCTGAAAGCATATCCAATGCACCAGTTCCTCTGAAGTAGACTCTACTCTTGGTTCAGACAGCAAAACTGGCTTTATTGTCACCACCTGCTTTAAATACGATTAGCTTCACAGACTGGTTCTAAGTGCTTAAACTTCTTCAATTTTACAAGTTTTTATGCTTATCCTACTTTAAAATGCTTAGTGCATTACACATTCTCAATAGCTGAGGTGAGATTCTGTTGAGAATATTAAGCATGCATGAACAAGGTTGATAAGTCATAGAAATAAAATCATCATATGGTAATGTTTGCTTTATGCAAGTATTACACTTTATCAGATAAATACCATATAGTAGCACTTCAGAAAGCAAAAGTCAATTACAAATAAAACACAGATAAATTTAACAGAGACATCTGTAGCAAAGCTTATGATATTCTTAAGTATTACATAAAAATTAAGCTTGAGCTGCTGCTATGGCCTATTCATGTCATCCTGATCTCTACTCCCTTTGAGCTTCTGGTCCCAGGTGCCAGGTTCTCCTTTGCTATTGCCAAGTCATTTTTATTCCTTTCTGTGTAGTATGTGGCAGTCATGGATGCCCCTTTGGTCTTTCTCTGTAGTATGTGGCAGTCATGGATGCCCCTTTGGTCTTTCTCTGTGCTATTGAGATTCTTTGTATGGCCTTTGGAGCACACTGACTGCAACCCAGGCTGGGAGATAGCCAGGCTGTCTGTTTCCCTGAAAACCAAGAGGCAGAATTAGGTACCTTATATCATTAGCAAGTCATAAAAATATGCCCTCATTTTTCCCTCCTTTTTTTCTTCCCACACGTGACTTAGCAGGATAAGGTCCCAGTTAGTGTGCTGATGTTGCTTTACTGTTTTTATTTTTATATGAATTATAAACATTCTTGAGGTAATTCTCCCAGAATTAATTCTTGCACAGAATGAAGGAGAACAAAGCATTCAGTAATGTATCAGAGAGATTCCTAAAGTAAGACAGCACGCATTTTCTAAAAATGGTAACTAATTCTAACGTATCCACAGCTTTTATATAGCAGTAACCTGTACAACAAAAACACTTTGGTTCAATCACCATTCTTCCCAATTTCTAGTCTCTTTTACGATTAATGACACTTGCAAATAGGCTCATTTGGGTAGAGAAAACTGCTGTAATAATCAATGGGTAATATTTTCTTTGTGATACTTCCAGCCATATGCTGAATTATTTGTGTTCAGCACAGGTAAGCGTATTATTTGGAAGACCCTCTTATTCTTACAACATTAATATGATTCAAGAAAAAAAAAAAAAAAAAAAAAAAAAAAGGAAGAAGAAAATATACATCCTTTCATACACAGTCATTTTAGAAAACACAGATCATTTTAGACACTCATCATTTTACACACACAGACAAAAAAATCTGTTCCAGTGTAAATTGTAAATGAAGCAGCTATGTCCTGCTTAACTCTCCTGACATATCAGATATGAAACTAATGTAAATTGGAATGATTTCCTCAGAAAAACATGATTATCTGCATGTTAAGTCCAAACACTGGCAAAAGAAATAAAAATAAATAAACCTTAAGACTATGAAAATTAGTCTGAGATTATAAGAGGATTTTCTATATGTTTCTTTATCCCTATTTTCATCAAAAATAATTTCCAACAACCTATGAAACTTCTTTTTAATGTTTTCTGTTGAGTGTATGCTTAAAGGAAAATGAATTGTTTAGAGAAGAATCATTTTGTATTTCAAATGTATCACTAAAATGATGATCTTTGTGGGTCCCTTCTAACTTGGGATATTCTATGGTACATCTGGGATATTCATGGTACAGAAATAATTATGTGAATCTGTTTTGGAAACAAAGCTTTTTTTTATAACAAAACTATTTTTTTTTTTTTTTTTTTAACTTTCAATCTTACTCCACTCTCAGTAGAGGTGGAAGAAACAACACTCCTAACATAAAACCATAAAACATACACCTTGAGCACTCCATGGTTTTGTTCCATATTTGGAAAAAATAATTAAAAAAATAATAATAATAAAAAAATCTGGTCTTACAGGTAGAAGAAAACTTCTCATTCTCTTGATAAACTGTAATTCATGCACTGCTTTCCCACTTCATGATAAAAGATGTTTTCATCGTAGAACCATTCCGTGGTTCTTTGTCATTTCAGTATACATTTATGCTACTGTATCTCAACTGACTCTATGTCTGTAATCAAGTTATCAAATAGAATTAATTAAATATTTGGGAAAAAAAGGAAGGGGGTTAGGGGTTGGAACTAGATGATCTTTAAGGTCCATTCCAACCTAAAGCATTCTACAAAGACAGTTTTTCACTCCTTACATTAAAGATGAGGATCATCCAAATTTAACAAGGTATTGTGCCATGCCAAATTTTATAAGCCATTTAGTTTATCATTGTACTAACTGATAAAAATTTTATCTAGTAGTAGTTCAGTCAGATTAAGTATTTAGTGTAACTGGTGGTATGGGGCACATTAATCAAATGAGGAGCAGTTAGATGGTCTTTGCTTTGTAAATTATAATAAATAAATGACATTATTACTTGTTATTTATCTACCTTCAAACTTTAATGAATATTTCTACTGCTAATTGTTGGTTTTCTATATTTAGAGGGAACAGGCACATATGGAGATAATAGCACAATGTGATATTTATGAGGTGCCAGTTCCCTTATAAATATAGAAATTGAGTAATTAGCACTAGAAATATTCATTGAAATTTCAATGCACACTTTGGGATTTGAAATTAAATTGAGCTAAAGTTGATGATCCTTGTCATAAATTAATATTTGGGGGGTTTAGAATTTAACTCACTGGAGATATGCTTTCAACTACTGACTAATTTAAATAAAAGAAACATTGGACATAGCAAGCATCTTTGGAGAAAGGAAAATGCATCAAACATCAATTACAGCTATTTGACAGTATAGAATCGTTATCATATGTTTTTCAATGCATTTGTTATTTCCCATTATACTAGTCTATTTCACTTCTTCACTATCTATAGTAGAAGACAGGTGATTTAAAAGTGACAGGACTTAAATATTTTCCAGGTCAAGTCAGTATCTATAGAGGTATGAGTTTATGATAACACCATTATAAATTACACTGCATATAAACTAAATACTTCATTGACATAGACTGATTTTGAGATATTCTTTAAAAGCTCTAATAATCTCTTTAATAAAAATTAATACAGAAATAAAGTTGCTTACAAAGACTTATAAGTCATGGTAATTTGTACCTTCTGAAAGCACCACTTGCAACAAAACTTAAACTTTTAAAAAATTCAATAATAAGAAGCTATTTCAAATGCAAAATTTTGAAAATGAGTTAACACAAAATGTCTGTACAATATTGATTCTCTCCTATCTTGGCACAAAGCATAGACCAAGGCAAGCACTCTTGATGCTTAATTAGTTTAGAAGTTTAATGAATTTGAACATGTGAAACATGAGCGGAGTGTGAGAGGTTGGACTGGTTGGCCTCAGGAAGAAAACACCTGGGGACCTCTTATCTGGAGGGACCAAAAAAATGGAGACGGATTCTTCAAGGTGATGCCTAGTGACAGTGCAAGAGGCAAAGGGCATAAAATCAAATATAGAAAATTCCCTCTAAACATAAGAAAACACTTATTATGAGAGTGGATCAGGTTGCCTGGACAGGTCTGGAGAAACTGTCCTTGGAGATCCTAAAAACCCCACTGGGAATGATCCTGAGCAACCTATTCCCTAGCTGACCCTACTTTGAACAACGGCTTGGACTAGATGATCTCCAGACATGCCTTCCAAACTCAGCAACTGTTCTGTGATTCTGTGAAATACCTAGGGAAGAATTTGTACTAAACTTTCCAGTTTACCCAAGATGAAATGTGAAGTTGATACAGGTAGAATGAAATCAAGAAACACCTTCAGGTGCTACAGGTATGTTTTTCTGTAGGAGGTGTATGTCTTTCAGATGTTTTAAACTTGTTATTAATGTATCACATATCCACAAGAGCAAAGTACTTGGGCAGATTTCTTATTTTTGTGCTCCAGGTAGCACAAAGCTACTTTAAACGGATGTATTTCTATCTTTTCAATAACATGCATTATTCCTGTACAGTTACCTGCTTTTATCTGTTAATTTATTTTAAAGTCCAGGACTGAAGACTCATTAGAATTTGTGATTGTGTTAGAAAAATAATTACAACAATCAATATAAGAATATACTGATTTTTCTTTTAAATGTGAAAATATTTACTTGGCAAAGAAATTAAAGTTAAGAACGTAAATTAATAACTTCTTGAGTTTCTTGCTTAACTATGCAAAAGTGCAATAAATCATAATGTGATTATTTATGCTAAGTAGCTTGGGTTTTATAAGTAGCTCATTAAGTGACTCCTTATCTAAGTCAAATGTTTGGGAGCTTTACTTTCATTAAATGCTATCTACATTCACATGAACAAATTCATACATAAATTCTTATTAATCAGTTTAAAATAGATTTTAATAAAAACACTAAACAATCTGAATGAGCAAATAATTTTAATATATACATTAGAGTTTTAACTGATTGATATTGCCAACCCTACATGATAATGGATTAACAGGATATTAAGTGCATCTGACTCGTGAATAAGTCAAACCAAATAAATGGAAGCTATAAAGTGTCCTTCTCATTAAAACTGGACCTGGACATTAAGGTGATTTTCTAAATAAAATGAAATTAACAGCCTATATTTCAAGTATGCTAGTTTAGAATCTAAGCAGTGGGCTCAAAAATCATGTGATACTGTAGAAGAATCTTATTTTTCTAACATCATTTGGAAAACTTCATTATGAGAAAAGCATATCTTAATTGAAGAGATTTTGACTGCAATTTGAAACATCATCATGTGTTCTCACAATGAGTATTTCAAAAACTGAAACATCTCTATAACTTTTATTTCATGGTTAGCATCCATGAAATCCTTCCACATTAATTGCACATGGGGCAATGGTATGCAAAAAGAAATGTGAAGTCTACCTCTTCAGTGAATTAATCCAATGTTATTCTGTATTCCTTCCTGAATTCACAGTTATGTGAAAAGAGCTCATAGAAAAGCACAGAATCATTAAGGTTGGAAAAGACCTCCAAGACCACCTGGCCCAACCATTACCCACCAATGTCACCCACTAAACCATGTCTCTAAGCACCAGGTCCAACCTTTCCTTGAACACCCCCAGGGACAGTGACTCCACCACCTTCCTGGGCAACCCGTTCCAGTGCCTGACTACTCTTTCTGAGAAGAAATGTCTCCTAATATCTAATCTAAACCTCCCCTGGCACAACTTGAGGCCATTTCCTCTAGTCCTATGAAGATGAAGATGTACTATGTAGAAGATGTACTACGTAGAAGATGTACTACATAGAAGGTGTACTATGTAGAAGGTGTACTATGTAGAAGGTGTACTATGAAGACTGTACTGTGAAGGTGAAGATGTACTTTTTGCCCTGAAGAACTCACAGTCTAAGTGGCAGACATGAAAAAAGAGTAGTATGCAGGAAACTACACAGAAATGTGCCAAGGAGGACGGAAACCATGGGATTTTATGTGGAGTCTTACTGGTTCCTTCTTGCTGTGCCCTCCACAGATGTGGAGCTCATCCCACCCCACACACCTCACCAGTGTCACTGCATTTGTGGAGTGAAAGACTGAAGAATGGAGATTTCTGCATTGCTGTGCTGTTACACTGATGGAAACCATCTAATATGCAAATTCTCTCAACAGTTTACCAAAGGTCATGGGAGTATGGGGAGGTCCCTGCTGACTGGAAGCTAGCCAATATTATACCCATGTACAAAAAGGGAATGAGAGAAGGCCCAGGAAACTACAGACCTGTTAGTCTAACTTCAGTCTGTGGAAAAGTTATGTAGATTATCTTGGGTGGGGGGGGGGGGGGGGGGGGGAGCGGGGGGCGGGGAGGAAGAGTTGAAAGGCATTTAAAGAACGAAGATATTATCAGGCATGGACAACGTGGGTTCCTTAAGGGAAAATCCTGCCTTAGTTATTTGATCTCCTTCTACGATAAGGTCACCTGCCTGGTGGATGAAGGGAAGGCAGCAAATGTAATCTCTCCAGGTTTCAATAGGGCCTTTGATAGTATCCCCTATGGCATCCTTCTGGACAAATTATCTGACTGTGAGATGAACAGGTTCACACTATGCTGTGTGATAGGGTTGTAGTGAATGGAGCTACATCAGGCTGGTGGCTGGTCCCCAGCAGTGTTCTCCAGGGGTCAATTTTGGTACCATTCCTGCACAAATTTTTTTATCAGTTATCTGACTGCAGGGGTGTAATACATCCAGCCTGCCAATGACACCAAACTGGAAGAAGCTGTTGACTCCCTGGAGGGATGAGAGGCATCACAGAGGGATCTGGATTGGAGCACTGAGTAATCATCGACAGCATGAAGCTTGACAACGGAAAATGCTGGGTGCTGTACCTGGGACAGAGTAATGCCAGACATGGGCACAGACTGGGAGACAAGTGGCTGGAGAGGAGATTTGCAGAAAGGAATCTGGGGATGCTGGTTGACAGCAGGCTCAGTGTGAACCAGTCTATATGTAATTGAGGGTGAACAAAGAGATACCTCATACAATTTAAAAATGCAATGAAATTCCTCATCTACAGACTGTGATGAAGGCAAATACTATTTATAAAGGTTCACTTAATTCCATAATCACTTCTGACGCAGTATGCTCTTAAACAGATAAATGACTCTCACAGATGCATGCTAGGTTTCCAGAGAAGTAGAAAATTATTTTACATTTTGTTTATGTTTTTAGCAAATGATCTGAATGAGCATGAGGAGCCCAAGGAGATCTCATGCAAAATACATATATTTAAAGAACATTGTTTTCCAAATCTGTCAAAAAGCAACAGGTTCCAGAACTACATTGTCACAGATAATCACCAAATCCATCATATTTGTGCAGATGAAACAGGGACTCCCAAATTAATATATGCTTCTGACTTTAATCTGACTGTTGCTTCCCATCGATAAAGTAAATATAAAGAAACCCATCAAAAGCATTTGAGAGTCAACTGTTAAATATATCAGACAAGTGCAGGAGGAAACATACTTCATTACTGTTTAATAATACAGTTTAATCTATGTGGGCTAGCACAGGACTAGAATCATGTGCTGAGCAAGAAGAAAAAAGGTACTGATCCTGAGTATACAGTCTATTCTACAGTATTCAGACAGTAAGAAACACCAGAAACTTAAATCAGTGCTGTGTTTGTGCTTTACATGCTAGTTTTAATCAGATTATTAACATAAAAAAAAAATAATTTCCCAATTTATATGCCTGAGTTTTAAACCTTTAGTACTCTTTTATTCTTTCTTTTTAAGACAATATTTCATAAAACATACAAGCAAAACACAACAACAACAAAAACAAAACCAACCATCTTTGGCATAAATGTTTCTGATATATTTCTAATCGCATTGACTCTAAGGAATAACTGATTGCCAAGAAGCTAAGAAATATTAGATTCATAGAAATTAATCCCCTAAGGTAACAGGGCAGGGGATCATAACGTAAAATTCTCCCAGTTTACATGAGTTACCCAGCAGATGAAAACTATAAACATTTTCCAGTAACTGTTATGTTATTTATGGTACCAGGGAAATGCTGAGGCACTGGACTGAGCAATTCTTACTCCTTCTTCACTCCCCTTTTGCTCTAGCCAGTTATTGTCTTGAGCCTTTACCTCACACTTACATCTCATTTTTTTTCTTTCCACATTTCATACCAATTGCCCTTCTACTGACTCACTTACCCACTCCCTCTCTTCTCCCAGCTCTTCCCAGGCTATAGTTTCATGACAGCGATAAGTCGATTGAAGCCATGCAGCAGCACCAAAAGTGGCAATCTTAACCCCCCACTTCTCCCTGGCTCTCATTTCCACTCCCACTGTGTCTCATACTGGATTAAAATAAAACATGTTTTTGGAAAGCTAATGTTCTGAAGAGCAGGAAGAGCACATGAAGACTAACAGCCCATTATAGATGTGGCAGGGGATTTTTTTCAAAAATAATACCAATTTATACCAATTTAAAGATGGCTCCTTACCTTCATAATGTCCTAGTATTTCCTCCCATACTGCAGTATCTCTTCCTATTTTTTTTTTTTCCTGCACTATCTCACCCCTTGACTCCTTAGTCTACCCTGTCCCCTCAAGTGCCTCTCCCCTCTCAGCTCCATTACCCCATTTCCCCTTCATCTCCTTACAGTGCTCTTCAAGGAGGACAGCATAGAGAAAGAAATGCTGCCTCTGCTCTAGCTCCTTTATCAACAGCATGTCACCTTCATTTCTGTCACTCAGTTAGCTGTCATGACAAGCCACCAGCCTGCTTCCTTTCAGTCCTGCTTGCACCCTCAGGCCAAGTTTCTAGCCAATGCAGACTGAAACCTCAAGAGGTTTGGTTACCAGTTTTAATTGTTGTGTGCTTACATATAAAATACATTTGATTGCCTTTTGTCTTTTAAATTGAAAAAGAAAGGAGGAAAAAAAAAAAAAAAAAAAAAAGGTTGACACCTAAGTGACTACCTTTTATGTCCTTGTTTCCAGGTGTAAAAAATTTTTACAAGAAAGGTGCAAGATTCATTTCTGTGCAAACATCTATTTTTCATTTCCCTCTTTATGAGAAATCAAGTCACCCTGGCAAGGCCATTTTATTCAAACAGCTTCTTGCCAAGTTAAATATGGCAAATATATACAAGAAAAATATGATTCACAGTGCTATTTTGAGCAATTTTACACATAACTGACAGCTATTCCTTTAAAAAAGAAAAAAAAAAAAAGAAAAAAAAAAGCATATTTAATAAACACAGAACTGTGGAAGATAATACTTTCCATCAACACACTATACATTTTTTAAAGATAAAAGTGCCAATCTTGAAGTCCAATATAAAACCAAACTGAGTGTAAAGGCAAAATTATCTCTAAGGATTTGTCATGAGCACCACCATTTGTCCATGGTTCTCAAGGGCACCACCAATTCCACCTGTCCCTGCCCAGGCCCCACAGCAGCCTCAGGACCATCAGCCTCTGCCCTACTGAGTTGCAGCAGGGCCAGGCTTCAGCTCACCACAGCCCTGCCCTGCCCAGCCATGGCCCCTGATGTGAACTTCTTCCATCTACTTTGCTTAACAACCAAGAGCTAAAGCTCCTTCTATTGACAATCAGAACTATATAACAAGACCACAAAGTCCTCAGTTCTGTCTGGTAGGTAGTCATACTTCCAGTGTGCTATATGATAAGCTCATATATATATATATTTATATATATATATATATA
>NC_048894.1:77110439-77122151 GCF_011077185.1 Oxyura jamaicensis
CATTATGCACATCTCTAGTTCTGGTCACTACTGAAAAGTATTTCAGCATCTAATTAAGTTGCTGTCAGTGTGTCTTTACTGGTGAACAGAGAAACATATGAAAAAAATAATTAGGTCATGTTGTCTAGCTGTACAAGTCAAGCTGAGAAATTTTAATTGTGAAAGTTGTCCAATAAGTATCATGAGATGTCTGCACAGCACTGCTGAGACCTCTGTGATGACCTGAAGCATCTGGAGTTTAGGAGAATTCCTCTCCTGTTAGTAGAAATTTGCATCACTTTCACTTAGCCATTCTTGAAACAGAAACTACAGAAAACCTAAAACATGCACCCTGCACTCAAACCTAATTTCAGGCCATAAAATCTATTCCATTCACTAGAATACACAAGGGCAGCAGCATCTGATATGTTTTACACAAGCAGGAAGCTTTAATCTTAATGCTTAACAAATTAAAAGTAGTCAGTATGTAGGAAGCCTTAATGTAACTCTCAATTTCTTGTTTTGGCTAAGAGAAAAACAAATAACCATTACACACAAGACTGCCTTTACTAGAAATTGATTATCACCTACAGGACTTAGGTTTGCTAAGAGACTCTCAGAGGGATAAACCTAACCTCATTCAAGACAAAATTAATGAAGAAGCATACATCTCCTGGAATATCTTGGCGTATCACCTCAACAGGAATTGCTCTGTCCCAACGTTTTTACTGAAATTAATTTAATTAACTTATCTATTAATAATGAATGATCTACAAGCTTGAAAATAACCATAGTTAATTGGTTTTGAGTAGAATGTTCCAGTAAGCTACCACAGAAATTGATATTTTCACTCCAAGACAGCTTTATGATACTAAAATAGTATTAGCTGGGGCATACATAAGCTGCTAGAGTTAATAAGCATCTTAGGTCTAAGATATTCAAAAACAATGCAGAAAAATATGTTTGTTCTTTCAGGCATGAAAATAGGAACTGATATTATAGTGCATCTATCAGGTCATTAAATAATAAATTTCAATTTATCTTGTCAAAGGTTGTTCTTCTAGTCTAAGGGATTATGAAACTGTTTCAGATTTACCACAAATTATCAAAAGCTAAGCAGCATTCATGATAATCAGATCAAAAATGTTAATCTTTTGCTTGACCTAATCTTAATCCCAGTGGCAATGAAAAAAAGTTAATGAAAATTAATATTGTAAAGAATATTTATGTGAAAATTTGAAAAGAAGGCTAACAATCAAACTCATACCAATCTTGAACTGAAAAGCTATGATCTCTATGACTAATTTTTCATAAGTCAACAACCTCATTCTGCATCAAAACCACAAACAATTTTAATAACACTTTATACATGAAAAGAAATACTTTAATTACTAATTTACTTCTAATTCATCTCTCTCTAAGTTTCCTATTACTGTTGTCAATATAATTTACTTTTTATTGTTAAAGCCTATTCTGAGTATAGCCATGCACTGATTTAATTTTTCCTCTTTCAGGAATTCTCCTGGAAGTTAAGCAAGTAACTGAGAATCAGTTTGCATCTAACTGTCCTTAATTGTTGTTACAGATTGTGATCAGCCTCTATCACACTGGGAACTTCATCCAGAGCAGGAGAATTAAGGCACAGTTCTTAGGACAGTTGCCATCATATAGAAGCAGCACATTTCTCTTTTGTTGATTAAAGTTGTGTATTAGGAGCTCAAGGACTTTATCAAAACAAGCCAAGGTCTCCAAAGAAATACTTTCTGAAAGTATTAATTATATAATACAGTAAAAGACCACACAATAGAAATATAAAATAGAAATACAAAATAAAATACAGTCTTACAGATTTAACAGAAAGAAAGGAATCTTATTGCTGAGTTCTGAAAACTACAAATTAATTATCTCCTTCTTAAAGGTAAGTTCTTAGATGCCCAAATTTTACATGTTAACATGCAAAACATTAAGGGTATTATCACACCTTCAGGTGGAAACCTTGGAGTGAATATGAGGAACATTATGCCAAGTCCTTCTCTTACTAATGAATTGATAAAATAAAATAAAATAAAATAAAATAAAATAAAATAAAATAAAATAAAAATAATAATAAAAAAAACCCTGCTTGAATATTATATGGAAAATGTGATTATATAATTTGTTGAAAATATTTGGGAAAATTAGTCCAATTTTTAGTCTAATTTTGTAACTGGAATAGCCTCTTTTTGTTGTTGTTTTTCCTGTGATTAGTTCAAGGTATTTCAGTCACATTTCAAACAAGTGCTGCTTTCACGGTTTCTCTGTTATCACTTACTTTGATTCTACTTTCCCAGATATCTTTTTGGCCATCATTTCAAGGAAAAGGTTTCATTAATCATTTCCTCAGTACAAAATATATGCTCCTACAAAGCATCCAAAATGTCTACATAAGTCTGCTAGATGTTTTGCAACTTATCTAGCTTTGGGGGCTTAGAAATCATCTTATAGATCTGTGTTTTTACAGCACCTTGTGCAACAGAATTTTGGTCCGTGATTAGGGTTTCTGGGTGATGCAGCAGAATATGTGAAAATGAATATGAGTCTTACTTCTGTCTGAACTGAAATGTTGAGAAGACTGAATGAGAGATAAGAAGGGTCAGAGAGATAGAAAAGTTCTTTTGTGAATTTTTAGTTGGCTCTCAAGAGATTAAAGTGAAATGTGTAAGCAATAAAAATAGATTCTTTGGCTAAGTCTTTGTTCTTTGTTTTCCAGATATGTTACTCCAGGATTAAAGAAGTGTGGAGTACTCAAACGATGTTGGTGTGATGGTGGGGAAAGCAGCAATAAATTACTGGAGAGAAAAGGGAAAGTCAAAGGCTCTTGTGGTTCCAAGAAGTTAGAGCAAATGCTGAGAGTGTCTTCCCAAGGAAAGGCATTGTTTTACACTGAATCTAAAAGTACATCCTGTGTCTCAGAAATAGAATGATTAGTTGCCAATCTGTGACAGCTAACTTAGAAAGACCTGGAATTACAATTTGTTGTTGTTGTTGTTGTTGTTGTTTTGTGTGTTTGTGTATGTTTGGAGGAAGACGAAGAATACTTGAATAAAATTGGTCAGATGCACAGCTCAAACTCAGGTTTTCAGACAGAAATAAAAGGAATACAAATTTAGTTTTAAATGTAGTCAACATTAGCCTTAGATCTGAGATAGACGTTTTCACTGTTCTTGGACCAGACAGAAAAATATCAGCCTCTTCACTACCACTCATTAACATTCTCTGTGAAGCAAGATCCTTGTTCAGTCCTTTGCATGTTAGTTTGCTTTTAGAGAAAAGTGGAAAAGTGCAAAGAGAAATACACCACCATGAGCTTCTATCAAGCTCAGAACTGATTTAATTAAAATAAATAGCTGAACACAGTCATCAGAAGGCATTAATAACCATCACTGCCATGGTTCAGGTGTTTGGTAGATTATTTTGTTACAAAATTTAAAAACAAAAACAAGCAAAAGCACTATGAATCACGTTCTGATCATCTGACTTTTCTTCCCACTTTTTTTTTTTTTTTTTTTTTTTCTTGCATAGAAATGTCATTAATGGAAAATATCTTTCTACGCATTTTACTTCCATAATCTCTGTCTTTTATTATTATTATTATTATTATTATTATTATTCTCCTTTATACAACTCTGTACAACTCTGTGGAAGCCCACAGAGTGGACTTCATTTTATTAAAGCCAATTGGACCAAGGACACTGTATTTTAAGAACTTGAAATGTTTGCTTATCACTTGCATTTAAAACATCTTTCAAAAAGGGTATGAAAAGAGTATATGCTTTGTTCATAATTCATAATGTTGTCAAGTAGCAGAATTATTAGTATCTTAAAATTTTATGACTTTTGCAGAAGGACATTATAAAAATGCTTAGAAAATCTGACTTTATTGCATTTCACAAACTCAACTTACATTTGGACTTAAGTAATAATTAGCATTTTTACTGGCATTGAGCTACTGAAATTATATATCAGATAAAGCAATTTCAAAAGTTCAGCAGCAGTCAAAATTCTAATTTAAACTTTAGAAAAGTATTAAAGCTGGAATCATGTGCAAACCAGTGGAGCAGTATGCCTAAAGCATCAGCCTGTTAACTAAATTAAACCAGTTACCCATTGCATTGAAAAGGCATAACATGTGCAGGTGCAGTTGCCCTAGGAGAGCATTTACATGCTAGAGGGTCCAAACTTATCCCCTTCTGAATTTTTAATTCAACAATAATCCAGGCAAGACTGTTGGTAGATACTCTAAATGAAAAGATAAAATTTTGAAAAGAACACTTCCTTTGGTGACCCCATCCCCACCACCACCACCTCCTCCTCTGATGCCCCTGTACTTTTCCCTTTTTTATTACCTGTTTTTGTTACCTGTAAAGTCATGTCTCTCCATCTGCTGGCAATGCTCTTGCTAATGCAGGCCAGGATGCTTCTGGCTTTCTTTGCTGTGAAAACCTGAAACACTTGATCTGGTGCCCACTTGAACTTTTAAATTGATTATGAGGCCTGTCTTCTCCGTATCACATTGCACACAGCTTGTCAACCTAGTTCACCATTTTACCACTTGACTGTGGGTCATCTTCTCCCTCCTCTACTGTTGCTCATTTAAAATTCTCTTCACCAGGTTGGCCAGCCCATTGGCAGAGATACTTCTGTCCTGCCTAGTCTTGCAGACCCTGTCTCTTCCTAGCAGTCTTTGACCCTCAAAAAAAAAAAAAAAAAAAAAAAAACCTCTGCTGTCAACATCAACTATGCAAATTGTTGCTGACATAAAGTATACATTCATTTCTTGTCAAGCCCTTCCCTATCACTGACAGGATTAAGAAGAAAATCACCTGGTCACGCAGGCCCTTCACCCTCTCCTCAGGTGCTCTGTAACTGATATATTCCAGGTCTACTCTGGCAGTTCCATTGGCACCCACATGGAAGAGCAGCAGAGGTACAGCAGTCTGAAGGCCCAACAAGACTCAGCAGTCTTTTTACGATGCCCCATATTCAAAGCCCTGGCAAGCAATAAACCTTCCAAGACAATAGATCATATCATCAGATGGGGGCCTCTATCCAGTGCAGCAGAAAGTGTCCCACTGGTGTCAGCTTCCCCTTCCTCTTGGTGCTGTTGAATGGCTCAGGCTGAGAGGTCACAGTTAGATGCTTCATTGCACAAAGAACCCAGTGCCTTATCTGCTCCTAGGGCACTCAGCCCCTTGTGTTACATGCAAGTGAACCAGGAGACTTCCTCCTAGTGCCAGAAGTCACTAGTTTCCAACCTTTGTTATCATGGGACCCCCCACTCCCCAGCCCACAGAGCACAGACTCTACCTGCCTCTTTTTCAGTACAGTTGATTGTTGTACAGGTACTTGTACCCTCAAGGTCTCCAAGAAGATCTGATCAACCTCAATCTCTGATGCTGCAGGGTTTGCTGACTTCCCCCTGCAGCTCCATTGCTTGGTGACGCACTTCCTACATAACTTCTGCAGGCAAGGACACCATCTCCCCCAGGCACCATTGAAGCTCCAGACATGCAGAGCTCCCTAAGTAGATCCATTTGAGCCAAGTCATATGATGTTAACAGGTAAGTTGTTCCAATTGGTGCTGAGGACTGTGCCCCATGGAATATCACCTTAGTGTGGAACCCTGGGATGCTGTTCCCAACAGGGCTGCCAGCCCCTTGTGCACAACCTTTTGTACAAACTTGCTGCCTAGAATATTATGCCTGGTGGCTGCCTCTGCTAGCTGAACTCTGTGAGCTGTACTCATGGCAACCTTGAATTAGATGCTTGATTTGGGAACCTAGTTTTCTTTGTCTGCTTCTACAAGTCGTTCAAGAAATACAGAACTGCTATTGGCAATTCAGCAAACCTAAACTTATTGTGGTCCTTCCATTCCTAAAATGGAGATCATCTTCTGGTCTCTAGTAGGATACTAGAAGAATTAGACTTCTGACTTCAGATATTCATTTAGTGATGGTAATGCATAACCACAGAGCCTACATGTCTTGGAAGAGTCATTTTAATTGTTTAAAATGGAGTTCTGCTAGCTGAAATAATATCTTTTATATCATCTTACTGATGTGACAGGGAGTTGCATTTAGCATTCTTGAATTCAATCTAGCAGTATTGACTTTTACATCTGAAATTGTAATTATTTCCACACACATAATATATTGTGCTTACAAAGATATATAGCTACACTAGTACATTAATTTCAAGTACATTAATTTCTCTGAGATATAATATTTTATGGAGAGAAAGTATATATGTGTGTCATAAATAAAGTGTAAATTGAATCTACTTGTTTTTTGTAGGCTTCTGTAAACGCCAATAACATTTGTCCTTGATTTTAAATTAATCCCACAATTTGCAATTATTTTGAAATGTTAGAGCAGCTTCACAATTGGTCACTCTATGATAGGGCTGTTTCTGTTCTCTGCAGTTCCCACAATCATCTTTTTAATCTGAATGTCCCATCTGACAGTTCTGAAATAATCTCTTTTATACTCATTTACACAATGATGAACTGGCACCATTCCTGATTGTTGAGAGCAGTGGTAAACTCTTTACTTGTAAACCAAGAACAAACAAAGAGCCAGCAGGATGAATACAGTTTCTTTAAATGTATCTGGATTATATTCTTCCTCCTGTGTAAAACAGGAAAATTAATGTTAAGTATAGAATAATTCATTTTGAACTTGGATAAAAGTTGATTGATTGTAGTGCTTTTAGACACAAACAATTAAGGTGTTAAGCAGCTTAAAGTCAAAATGACTCAGTTTCACTACTTGTTTTCAAGTACCTTAATTCATTTTAGTCTCAAATATGATGATATTATATACACGTTGGGAGCATCTTCACTTTTACTGATTGAAATATGTGTTGGAAAAAATCAAAACAAAATAAACAAAACAAAAACACACAAACAAACAAACAAAACAGCACCCTAAACTTGTCCAACTGAGGATTTACCTACAAAAAATAATCTACACAAAACTAATTTAATTTGATTTGGTTTAGTCTGAATGGCTTATTTATTTTATGGCTATTTTCACATTCGGGTACACAATGCTATTAACATATGAATCCCTGAATCCCAGAAGCAAGTTCAGGAGCTACAACAAGATCAGTCAAATCTAAAATAAAAGAGCCTAGAGCTGGGGTAGAGGGCAAGTCTTTTTGAAAACAAACAAACAAACAAACAGTTTTATTCTGAGCTATCATAACATCTACTATGCCAGTTTATCTATTCTAAGGAATATTTGAATATTTCCCTCCGCTGATGGGAAATGGAGAGATAGCTGAACTGTTAACCACACCATATCATATTAGAAGTCAATAAATAGTATTGTATAAAACATGTTCATAAGTTAATTAAAAAGCCAAATGTGATTTATTAGTTTCAATACTTTACTAGTATTATTTCTTATTTAAATTATTATTTTTGACCTAAAACCATGCTGCAACATGTGTCTGTAAAAGGTAATAAGCTATTAATTCTCAAGGCTTTGACACTTTTTTGAGTAATCATAAACTTGGTGTTTGAGTACTAAAGAATAGATACTGAAATATCCACCAGAATGAAGCTTTATGAAATGGTCCAAAAAGTGTGCTAACCCAGATTAACATGCTCATTTTGCACAGGTGTGGAGCACAGATATATATACTGATTCTGTATCTGGCCAAGCAAAATTTGTCTCCTGGGCTTCTAACTCCGCAGTTAATCTGAATGCAGTGAAAGTTCAAGAGTCACAAGGAAATTTGCATCAATTGTTCTTTACTTTTTGTAATTTGAAAACAACAATCTTTTGATTGCTAGAGGAAAAAATATATGTTCTAAATAATAATTGAAGTAGAATCAATCAAAAACTTTATGACACATCTGAATTTTCTTTTATATTTCTGATTTTTTCAAAAACAAAGTTAAAAGATTTTTTTCACATCTGAATAATAATAATAATAATAATAATAATAATAATAATAATAATAATAATAATCCTGGGATTATTTCTTTATTTTTGCTGACTTTCAGCCCTGGAAGCCCGACCATCAAACCAGGAGCATGTCTCCTTGAACCTCTGTCTCACTTCATCTACTATCCTTATAAATGCATGCACTTCTCCAGATGAAGAAGCACAGAAGCCTTGCAAGATCAGACTGTTCTGTACCTTTTATGTACTCTTTCAATTGAGCTATGAAGAAACACAGCAGCCTGCAATGTTCTCAATTCCTCAGGCTTTGCTGCTTTGTGGAAGTTCACTGAAGTTTGTATTTCCATTATAAACTATAGACTCCCAAAAGTCAATAAAAATATTTTTTGTGGAATTGTAAGTTGGAGAAAGAGAGAACCTTCATCTGAGTACTATGTCACAAACACCTTATATTAACACTTTCATCTTAAAGATGAAAGTTTTTAAATCCAAAACTCACTAAGCTCTGCTTGTGTCATGATAAGTCCTAAAGCATAAGACACCTTTACAAATGTAAGAGATGTTGATCAGAGCCTGAAACAATGTTGTTGCCACCACTAGATATTTCATTCCAAATCTTTTGAACTTGGTGTATTTTTAAAGTCTTAGATTCTTGTGGATGTATGAAACTTTACTTACAAATCTCTCAAGATCACTCAGAAAAATCTGGAACTGTGAGGTCTAAAGCTCAAAAATAGTTTTTAAAAATATTTTTTTATTTTTTTATTTTTTATTTTTTACTTTAATCTTTTCACACCATCCATTCTTACCTCATGATACCATAATATTAATACACATAATAATAAACACTGTTGCAAAATATTTTTTTCACTTGAAAATTTTCATTTACATTTTCAATTACCCATAGTGGATTTCTTTTTTATTATTTCTGAAGTTTAAAGTTATAGCTGGCATACATTGGGTTGATTTATTTTAAATAACTCTGCAAAATGGGTACCACATGAGTACATTTTAAGAGCTGAATGCATTATTTATTTATTTTTAATTAAGCCCTGAGTAGTGGAGGATGGAAAAAAATCACCAGACTACATCTCATTCAGTGACACTTGAATAAAGTTTTCCTGATCTTGATTTCTATTTTTAATTACTTATTGAAGATTAGCTGCTCAAGTATTTTGGCTGCATGCATCTTGAATGCACACTTAAAAATGTGCTGGACAGATTCTCAACATCAGACCACTTTGGGGCTGACCCAGAGTTAGAGCATATCCAAATGCCTCTGAAACATGGAAAGATATGGGGCAGCAACCACCTCCCTAGGAAGCCTCTTCCAGTGTCTAACTACCCTCTTGTTATAGAATTTTTCCTGACATCTATTCTGAACTGCTCCTGACACAATGCTGAGCTATTCCCACATGTCTTATCATTAGATACCAGGGAGAAGAGTTGAACATGATTGTTGGATTTCTTACCACTGACGATTACCCAGTGCTCCAGTCTATCTATTTCTCCCTGCAAAGCCTTTCATCCCTCCAGAGTCAATGGCACCTGCTAACATTAACAAAATTGCCAAGGATGCATTCAGCTCCTGCATCCAGGAGTTCAATCCGGTATTATATCCCACATTTACAGCAAAGCTAATTAAAAAATAGGCTCGTATAATTCTATGGTAGAGTCTATGCAACAGTACCATTTATATATGTGTATATATATACATATTATAAAAAAAAAAAAAAAAAAAAAAAAAAAAGGTTTTGAAGTTTATGAAGATCCCATGAGTTCTGGTTTCTGATTCCAAGTCACTGTCTGTGATTTGGAATTCACTGTCTTTGACAGTGCTAATAGTAAGATCACTATAAGCAGCTACACAAATACATGTGAGCATCTGTTAATGACTAATGCTATAAAAAAGAAAGGCAAAAGTGCAGACCAGACATTATATTTCATTTAATATTTTCTGTGAATACAAAAAAAAAAAAAAAAAAAAAAAAGTGAAGCAGATGGAAGCAAAGATCTGGTCAGTGGAAACCATGAGGCACCAGAGCACATAAAGCCAAGAATGTAAGTTAGGGAGAGCAAAACATGGAGAAGCTGCATATACTCAAAAACAAACATGCATAAGGAGATCAATTTAACTGAGATTAGCAATGGAAAATTTCTTACAAGCCAACCAATCTTAATCAAAATTATACTTTAATTAAAGAATTAAAACACGTGTACTGTCAAAGTATAAAAGAAATTAGAAAATGGGAAAGAAGTCACTGAAGAACAAAAATAGATGCTTTTGAAAAGCAGAAATTAAGCCACTTAAAATTCATCTATACAACACAGAAACATGTATCTCTAACACATTGTAACATTCCTGATATTTTCTACAGAAAATTCTCAATACAAATATTTATGAATTTCTTCCATTGAATTCCTATCATAACTATGCTACTTCATCTTAATACAGACACAGTGAATACAGGCTGCAAAGTATATTATATATAGTGAAAAACTCCCTTTGTTTTAAATCCAGAAGTATGAAAAATAGGTACCCTGAAAAGTCATATACTTCATTTCCTTATCACAAGGTGAAACACATCACACACCTGCTACATACATGAAGAATAAGTGGTCATGGTACAAATAAATCTGTCAAAAATAAACAAGGAGACATTGCCAAAAATTATAAGGAAAATTTCATATTATCTCATAATATTCAATTGTTTACAACAATAGGAGTGCCAAATTGTGATGTGTTTTTTCAAAATTAGTAGTCATTATCCACCAAAATTCTGAAAAAATAATTCTGCCCAAAACTCAGTGAGAGTTATTTATGTTAAAGGGATAGAGAACAGGCACGTGAATACCTTTGGGTACTGTATAGTGTTAGACCTCTGTCTAACCTGAGGTCACAAGAAAGTGACTGAGTAGCAGGCCAAAGAAACAAATAGTCATAGTCATAGTCGTCATCATGTTGATTGACAGGGTTTCTGCCTTTTAGCAGTTTGGCTGCCTCTATCATGCTCTGTCAGTATTGTTTAGGGCTGTAGGTTTTTTGACTCTTTACCTGCTCATTTGAAGGCAGCTGTCAGAAAGCAAGTCTAGCACTGAAGTGGACTTACCCTCCCCTTAGAGAGACATTAGACTATTATAACTCCACTGAATTCAGTGAAGATTGCTCCCAGTTTACACCAGAGAGAGAGAGAAAGAACAAGCTAAAAAGAAACAGGCTTGATTGACTGCTGTGAAAATTGTTAAACATTTAGGTCTGGCAAGGAATAAAATTACTGAAGTTCAATCTCATGTCACAAAATCATCAGAAACTTGCCACAGGTTTCAGTAAAGCTTATGTGCTGCTGTGTCACCAGAACAAAGTTTGATGCAGCAGTTAGTGAAAGAAAGGCATCACGTTATTTTTAATACAGTATTTTTAATGCAGATGCAGGTAGATTTGAAGATATGCATGTTCATAGGAAAAGAAATTACAATTACTTATTTTTTAAAGTCAGGCTTTTCATTAAAGCTACAGTGGGAAGCAACATTTAAAGCAGAGGGTCTGACATTCCTCAAGTGAATAATTTCATTTAAAACATTTAGTCAGCAGGAGTTTCCTTATCAGTGTCAAAGTGAAAGTAGGTACAGTTTAAAGTGACACTTTTAATCATTTCTAAACACAGTGTTAACTTCATTGACCAAAAGGGTTTTCTCAGAACTAAGAGGAACATTTATACATTCCCTCTACACAGGATTTGTGACTTTTTTTTTTTTTTTTTTTTTTTTTTTTTTTTTTTTTTTT
>NC_048894.1:77122251-77127417 GCF_011077185.1 Oxyura jamaicensis
CTCATCAGCTTTAAAAAAAAAAAAAAAAAAGGTATGGTAGTGGGCTTTTTTCAGCTTTTTTGAATACTGTACATTTACAGAATGTGATATTACGTTTCAATTTACCAGGTCTGATTACTTCCAACTTATCATAATGAGAGAATCAGATCTGCAGCTGCTGCCCTGACCAGGAATCTCACTGAAGACAAAAATCATCTGTACTGGGTTTGGCTGGGATGTTAACTTTCCCTGCAGCAGCCCATACAGTGCTGCGCTCTGCACTTGTAGCTAGAACAGCAGTGGTATCACACAGGTGTTGTGTCTGCTGCTGAGAAGTGCTGGCACAGCATCAGGACTTTCTCTGACCCTCCTAGGGGGTGGGCAAAAAAGTGAGAAAGAAACATCACCAGGGCAGCTGACCTAAACCAAACCAAAGGGGATATTTCATACCATATGATGTCACACTCAGCAATAACAGGTGGAAAAAGGAAGAAGAGGGGAGGGGTGGGCTCTCGTTGTGAAGACGTCTGTCCTCCTCCCGAACACCGGCTATGTGAGTTGAGGCCCTGCTTCAAGGACGTGTTCAAGCATCACTCATTTGTGGGAAGTAGAGAGTAATTTCTTTCCTCTGCACTTCCACATAGCCTTTACTTGTTTTGTTTTGTTATTCCCTTTCCCCCTCCCTCTTCCCCTTTCCCTTTTTTCCCTTTAGTTGAACTGTTTAATTAATAATAATATTTCCTTAATAATATTTTTTTCTCTTTAATTAAATTATCCTTATGTCAACCCGTGAGTTGTTCTTTCCTTTACTTCTTCCCCTCCTCATCTGAGGAGGAGGAGTGAGAGAGCAGTTGTGGTGTTTACCTAGCATGGTAAAATGACCACAGCATCCTGTGAAAGAAGCTGCTAGTTTAAGAAAGGGTGAGGAGTTGGGCCATGGCTGCCTGGGGAAGTGGGCAAAGGAAGATGAAATGGTGAAAAGGATCTGCCTGGATGGAGGTGGAGTTGGAAAACTGGGGATGTCTGCTCTAAAACTACTGTATGAGATAACCATTATGTGACATGTTAGAGGGTAGTCTAGGAAACATTAATGAAGACAAAGATCACTTTGGAGAACATCTGGTGACAAGGGAGTTAAGGCTGTGTCTGTGTCCCAGGCTACTGGAGGGGAAAGGAAGGCTTTACTTCTGGCATAGCAGATGTTATTGGGACACCAAAGATCATTCTGGAAAGTCCAAGATGCTCAACCCCTTCTTCTTCCAAACATCTCTCAAACCGCTAGAGCAGAGGCAAATGCTTAAAGGCAACATAAAGTTTGAGAAGAATGCTATGTGCATCCCAGACAGTGGAACACAACATGCAAAAGTGCCTTCTTTGAGAGCCAGTCAAAACTAGTCAAAGGTGTATCTTCGGGATATTTATGGATGAATGCAAAGATTAATAGGCATTTGCCTGTTTCTAGATGTAAACTCTTTTGAAAGGATTAGTTTCTAGGGATGCAACTACAACTGTTTTCTAAAGCACACTTTTGACTGGCATGATAGTGTCATTTCCAAGAGCAGAGGGTCAACTACTTGATATCAATATATATATTTGCAACAGAAAGTCCCCAAATTATTACATTAAGCATTACAATTAAAAGGTTTTTTGTATGCAACATTTGTGTGAAACAACCAATGAGAGTATTTCCCCAAGGTCTAACCTCTGGAAAGTTGTTCTATAGCATCAGAGAGATGGTTTTATAGCATAGTACAATGTAAGAATAGTCAACTGAGATGAGAGCTGAAGGGTAAACACTTCTAGTTAAAAGCTTGTGCAATAAAGTGTATTATTATTATTATTTTTAATTGGAGCAAGATATACCTTAAACCTGAAATGACAGCCTTCCTGTAGATTTTTGTCTCATCAACTCTCCAACTCATTTCAAATCCTGGTTGAAAGTGCTTTTGTTGTTGTTGTTGTTGGTTTTTTTGTTGTTGTGTTTTTTTTGTTTGTTTGTTTTCCTTCTTCCTAACTTGCAGCTCTTGATTTCTGTTTCTGTTTGTTATATTTTCCCACCAAACTTGGTAATTGCATCATCTGGGATTTGGTTGGTATGCAAAATTCCATACAGAACATTTTATTTAATCTAGCTCTGTTATTATGAAAGAAGCCCATACTCATTTTTAAAATAGAGTAAATGCAAGGAGATCAACATTTTGGGTATAGAAATCCCCTAATTTAGGAAAAGTTCTGATTTAGGAAAGTTCTGAAAGCTTTCCTCTACAGGTCGTTGATATGCTGATAACAGTCTTTATCCTATTGGTATAAAACTGTCATGTACTTTACACCAGACTCGGTGTGCATGAGCAATCAAAAAATAAATAAAAATACCAAAAATATCTGCAAGTTTTGAGGAGCAGAAAAAAAAAAAAAAAAAAAAAAAAAAAAAAAGTAGATGTAACTTGCCAGCTGGGGGTTTGTCCTTTATTAAAGGTAACTGGTGAGGCACAGAAACTAAAATCCTCTTTGGTCTTTCTAAATATATAAGAATCTGCTGCTGCTGCAAAATTCCTGTGTCGCTAAAGCCTCATTAGCCAATTATAAATGCCAATACTTTGAGTCGTTTCTTGTTTTTCTTTGAATTCTCAGCTCAGCATTGTACAAACTTGATTCAGGCTGCTGTATAATCCTGTTATAAATTCATTGCCTTTTCATTTAAAGCCTTCAGTTTAATTCTTTCCTGGACGGATCTGTCAATTCATTCCCACTGAGTAGCCACACAAGGGCTTTATTTCTGGCTTTTTAATGTGCCAGTCACAGATAGACATAAGATCCAACTGCAGTATCTCAAGTGAGTTTCTACAGTATAAATGTTCACACAACTGCAAGAGTCAAACTTCATTTCATCTGGTGAGGCTTTGGTTGACACTAAGATTAAGAGCTTAACAAATGCAATGGTCTGCTCTGTTACCATTCAAGGGTATCTTGCTTCACCGTGCTATGAAAGAGAAATGAAGGACTGTCTAACTGTCTAACATTTTCTCATCTCTCGAGTGTTGTATGTGATCAAAAGGCAGGCGAGGTGAGGAGATTTGTGATCAGTCATACAAAATATCCAAATCTGTACTCATAGTACTCATACTTGTCTTTTGGACATTGAAGCATCTTCCTTTCAGATTGCTGCTAAAAATCAACCATGTAATTTGAACCTGACAGAAAACAGACAAAATGCTAAGTAAAGGTATCAGTAAATGAGTGCAATTGATTATATTGGAAACTGTTCTAATTTTATGTCAAAGAAAATCCTTCTGTCATTATTTTTCTTTTTCTTTTTCTAGCATTTAACATTCTTATAGATGATTTTATTTGGTCTTCATCTTCTGAGAGAACTTTATTTTTTTTTTACTTTTTACCACAGACTACCCCATTTGATTTGAAAATAATAAATAAATAAATAAATAAATCTTTGCTATTTTGTTCTTCCTCTCTGGGGAAATAGACAAAAGAATGTGTTTTTAAGTTGTTGATAAAAGCTAAAAATATGCTATTATGCTTCCAGTGAAGTGCAATAATTTAAAGGACCAGAGGCAACATCTTTGGTAGAAGATGAAATCTGCATCTCCATAGGAGTGAAAAAAAAATATATATTTCTGGTCTTATATACACATGATAATGATGGTTGTTATTAAAATGTCACATCACATCAATGAATAAACAAGTACCTATGCCTATATCATATTAACTATTGTGATAGCTGTAAATAGTGCAGGAATGCCTCTTCTGCAGCAACAGAACTGATAAGAAAATTATTGAAGCTCCACAGGTTTACTGCACATTAACCAATGATTCTCCAACAAGTTAGACAATCTCTTAAGCAGGAACCTCCTTGGCTCAGAGGTAATGAGTGTCTAAACAGCAGTCTGAGCTGTATGCCATTGATATTTCATCAGTAACATAATACTTGATTTTAATGTTGTTTACAAAAAAAAAAAAATGAAAATGAAGTAGTCTGAATGAAAAAGTTTCTTTAAATGTGATCTATAAAGGGGAAAAAAAAAAAAAAAAAAAAAAAAAAAAAAAAAAAAAAAAAACATCTGTCTATGCCTCTACTTTGTTTCTGTTTGCCTGAGGGTTGGTTGGAGCCAGTAGCAGGTTTGGTTGCTTTGTTTAGGAAAAGGTTGCACAACTCCAAAATTATCAGGAACAACTAATGCATACAACTATAGAGCAAATAAGAACAAATGTATCTCTATGCAATTAGTATACATTCACAAACCTTCCTTGTTCATTGTCCTTCTGCTTCCCAGCTCAGCAAACACCAGGCAAGGAGGAAGTAACACTATGTGCCCTATATTCAAATTACTAGGGGTGATCATTTCTGAGAATGCAATTAGAAGTCACACCCTGGAGAGCCCCAATTTCATGAGGAGAAAACAACTTTTTTACACTTGGTGACCAATATCACAAGGAAGAAAAGGTCGATTGTATTTGAGCCTTAGAATCTTAATTAGCTAATTACTGTTCACACTTGCTTTAAGCACAAATACATGAAAAAGAAAAAACACAGAAAATGAGATATGATGTTGTGAGACAGTGGGATGAATTCCTTTCTTCTTTTATTTATTTTTAACTGTACTTTTTGACTTTTTTTTTTTTTTAAATCTTCTGATCTCAATGGGATTCATTTAAATAATTTAACAGAAACTCTAAGATTTTAGTATCACTACTTTTAAAACTTAATATTAAATAAAATAAACACCTGAATACATGCCTTTGTATTAAAAAACATCAAGAGGAGATTTTCCAAGTGCTGACATGTGGCTGCTGTCAGCTGCATGAAGTGCCCTTTACTATCAGCTGCAAATTACCTAGAGGACTAGTCTATGTATTTTTTATAGTCACAGCTATTTAAGGATGCATAGAAGGATATTAGTATCTACAGTAGTTCACAGAGGCATTTTGACTGAGAGAAAAAGAGAACTTTTTAATTTTTTAGTCTTCAATGTCAATACATAGTAAATCATGAAGGAGTATTTATTAAAGTAATACTGATTCTTGAGATCCTTCTTATAAGAAGTTTAAGACTTTTGCACAATTTCATACTGAATATCATGAAAAAGGATTATAAGTAACATTTTTTGTAGAACAATGAAGGATACAAACTTTTAAAAGGAGACAAAGCAATGTCTTCAAGGTGCTATTTTG
>NC_048894.1:77127517-77159567 GCF_011077185.1 Oxyura jamaicensis
CCCCCCCCCCCCCCCCCCCCCCCCCCCCCCCCCCCCCCCCCAAGTGATTTCCATAATATTGAAAGTTTCTCAAGAAGAAAGGGGCAAAAATCAAATTGTTGTAGTAAAACTATTAAAATAAACCTATTTTCACTTACATATAAAGTCAATATTATAAAAAATATTATATATGTATTTATATTACATACTATATTTTCATTCATTATATATATGCATTTATTAAAGCACTGACTTGAGATTTAAGTTACATAGATATGTTTACAACAGCACAGTACAAATGGCAACCTGAAGTGTTCAAACTGACATGAAACAAAATATTCTGGAGTTTCAATACAAAAAGTGCTCAACACAAAATTTAGAGTCATGGTTTAAAAACAAAAACAACTCTTCAAATAATGGGAATATTTCATACATGTTTTGGATTACCAGGTGAAACATGGTTGCATGAAGTTACATATAGTTTATCTCTTCATACACATGGAGAGGAATGTGGTTTAGATTTTATACTAATTTCACAGTGCTACTTGACTTGGAGAAGATACTGCTTCTCTAACAAAAGGAAGGTTTCCACATGCCTACCTGTAAATAAAAGAAGCACCTCCTCCCATCTTAACTGAACACATTACAGTTGCTCTTCCATGCACAAATGTGCTACATATCTGACTATTCTGTTTATTCTCTAATTTAAGTGCTATTCTGTACTCACACCCCCTCAGATGATATTCTATCAGTTCATACAAACTGGCAGTCTTTGCTACATAGACACCTGTCTCCGCTCCCCTCCCCAAACCCTGCCTGCAACAGGCGCGGCAAGATTGCCTCTGCAGTGCCTCTGCTTGCCTTTGCCCATCATGCTCATCCCCTTTCTTCCAGACCTCTTCTCATGCAGCAGCAGTTCCTGCCACTCAGTGCATTTGCCTACAGCTACCTGAATAATTAAAATTCATTTTCTAAGTAAATCCTCCCCCCAGTTAGAAAGTAAACAATAGTATTAAATCATTTTCATCATTCATCATTCTTAATTCTATATTCACCATTCTTAATGATATACAGGGAAGAGAAGGAGTGGAAACACTGAAGGTCATGACAAGCTGTTGAACAACCGGCCATAAGTTCAAACCGTAAGAAACAAGAAAGAGCAGCACAATTTGGTTTTGTCACTGCTGCCATTTAGTAACTAGTCCCCCTAGCTATCATTTTGTTATTTGACAGATTTGAAAATACAAGTACATCTGGAAACTAGAAATTCTGGGTAAGCACATTTTACCTCAGCATCTTTTCACCCTCATCACAATGCCCCTACAGAATACATATAAATCAGTATAGGAGGGAATTATATACATACAGCCAATGATGCCACTCCTTAGCCTTCAAAGTCTCCCTAGGCCAACCACAGACTCAGCACTCAAAAGAGTTTCAGTGCTTCCACTGTTTAGAATTCTAGCGATGGTAAGGACCATCAAGAAGCTGGATTTATTTTAGATAAGCAGGTAATAACTAAATGTTTGAAGCCCCTGCTGAAACATAACCTATGCTGGATTTGTAAGGTTCCTTTCCAATGCTTCCTCACAGGATAAGATTATTCTCTTCATGCATGGTGTTTTGAAGCAGAATTCATTTATCCATATTTGACACAAACTAGGATCTCTTTTTCCAAGGACTGTATAGGAGCTAGGCTAGATGATCTCAGCTGAGGATGTCAATATCTATTTTTATAAAAGCTTCTTCATCAGTTTACTGTTCCTACTGATGGTTTCTTTAACTTCAGCCCTTCCAACTCACACCATCAACATTATAAATATAAACATCTCATACTTTAATGCTTGAGTACTTACACAGAGTAATAAAAAAATATGCAAACAAGCACAGTATTGCAGCAACTGGAGAATAATTAAAAAAAAAAAAAAAAAAAAGAACAGTTATTTGGAAAGGTAAAAGGAGAGTATTGTGGAGATTGGTATGATAGGAGAATGGAAGATTAGGAAAAAAAAAATGAAGGAAGAGATCGTGAAGACTCCCTCAAGAGTGCAAACCAAACCACAGGCATTTACTCAAATACCTGTTGATGGCTTGAAATGTCATAAGAAGCTGAGGCAGTAGCTTCCACAGAATCAGGGGAACCTGCACAGCACAGCATTCATAGAACTGAACATCATCTTTACTTCAGTGAAGAGCACAGAGTAACTCAACACAACACTGAAACATGGCCACTAATATTTAGTAACTCTGATAAGGTATTTTCTCAGTGACTGCATCAAACCAACACTCATTTTCACAAAAAGGCTGCCATTTCTTCCTCCTACACTAAACATAAGTCTAAAATTACATTAAGATTTTCAGTATCCATACGCTGCCTTATGTTAGACATCATGACTCATTACTTAAACTTACCATTTATGCAAATAAAATTATTTACACTCTTTGCCTCTTTGCGATATTAAATTGTAAAGTCTTCCCAGATGATAATCATATATTTTGGTTAAAGAGAAACAAGTCTGCATGCATCCCTTTTACAATTACATATTCAACTGGGCCTATGGATATGTTGTATAAAACCTATGCAGATTGTTGCAAATGGAAAAAATAAAAAAAAAATAAATAAAAATGAATGATTCCTACCATCTTAAACACTATCTTCTGGGTTTTGAATGTACTGGAAATTAGGTAGAGGGACTCTTTATCAGATATGTTCTTGTAAAATTGGAAATAACTCTACTATTTCCATTCTATTATTCTACTCTTTGCAACATCAGACATACAGATTAATTTTTAAAACAATTAAAACCATTATGAAAGTCAATGGAAATCCAATTTTATAAAGATTTTTAAGGCCTTCTCCTAACTCTAGATTGAACTGAAAGCTACTTTTAAGCTTTCCACTTGCTAATTCTGCTGAAGAACCATAAATCAAGAGAAGAAAAGTAACCTCATACTTTGATTTATTACTCCTTATTTAATTAAATGACAACTGCACCTTGATGAAAAGTTGGAAAGCAATAGAAATATAAATGCTATGGGCCAGATTCCGAAATGACATCAATTTGGAGTCTATCACATACATTATAGTGGATTTATGCTAACTGTCACTATACAGGGAACTAGTTCTCCCTGTCTTAAAAAAAAACAGGAGGAAAAAAAATAATATATATATATATATGTTTTCATGACATTTAGGTGCCTTTACAGTTTAATACATTGTTGCTTCCTTCACATATCCTTTGCATAATGGAATAAATTGTCACAACTAGAAATAACTCTTCAAAATAAGGAGCAAATATACAATATATATATACATATATATTGTCAACACAAATTATTTTAAAGAGCTGAAACTATCAGAATAGGAAAGGTTAAATATTTAACATTAATGAGTTCTTTACTTTTTATCCCTAGATTTGCATATGATGACAAACTAAACACTGTTGTCTAGGAAGCAGTGCAAAACACTCAAATAATAATTTTCTTGATAAAAATAATAATAAAAAAATCCTCTGAATAATAAAATTGTGCCAAAAGATTATTCCCTGATACTAATTATAATGTATCCTCTTGCCTTACTTCACTAAGTCTCTGACTTCACATATGTATAGTCTTTATGAAAGATGTATCATCATCTATGTATTAGTCTGCTGTCTAGAATTCAAGGAATCTTAGGTTTGGGAAAAAAAAAATCAATTAAAGCAAAAATTGCTTTTTTTACACCATTGTTCCCATAGTTTCTGCAAAATAAAATTAAAAAAAAAAAAATGGCTGAAATTTTAAATTTGTAGGCAATTTGGATCCTGGGCTGCATCCACAGGGATATTACTAGAGGAAATAGAGATGTGATTGTCCCACTCTACTCAGTGCTTCACAGGTCACACCTAGAGTACTGTGTCCAGGTCTGGTCTGCATAATTCAAAAAAGGCAAAGCCTGGATAGTGTACAAGACTGGAGATTGTACAAAGGAGGGACACAGAAATGATAAAAGGGGTGAAGAACCTACCCTATAAGAAAAAGTCTTTTGACTTTTGAATGAAATAGGTAAATAGGTCTTTCCATACTGAATAAGGCTCATGTGGGACCTCATCACATTATTTGTGTACTTAAAGGGTGACTACAAAGAGGACAGAGGCTCTGTCTTCACAAGCAGCTGCATAGAGAAGATGAGGCAAGGAGTACAAGCTGCACCAGGAAAAGGTTCCCTCTTGATATAAGAATTTATTTTTTTTTTAATGTGATAACATTAATGTTATATTTTTTTAATAATGTGATTTTTTTTTAATGTGATAACAATTGATCACTAAAACAACTTCTCCAGAGATATGGTGGAATCCCCTTCACTGGAGGTTTTTGAGATGCAATTGGAGAGGGTGAGAGCTAAGATCTAGGCTCCCTTTTCCCACAAAAGGTTGGACCTGATGATTTTTCAAGGTCCTTTCCAACCAGGGCTGTTCAATGATTCTACAATTCTCTCTCTATGACCACTCTGCATGTGGGAAGAGTTGTGCAGACAGATACTAATGCCAGGGCTTCTGTCTAGAGCTCTATTAGAGTTATCACTGTGACTCTGATTAAGATTTTTAATCTTCCCTGAATCCAATTATCACGTACTGGTATATTCAACACAGGTAATTCCTTCTGCTTCTTTATTATTATTCTTATTATTTTAATGTGTCATTTTTTTTAGAGCCAAGAATTTCTTAGTTAATGTATCTAAGGTATCTAATAAAACAAAGCCTTGATTTTCATTAAACTTAGTGGTGGCAATAAAAATAATAGAAATTACCCTACAAAATTCTTTCTAGTTGTCCTCAACAAACCAAACACCTTCTCCCCATAACAATATGAAACACTATTTTTTTCTCTCTGTGACTAAGGAAACAAACAAACAAAAAATGTTTGCACAAGCAAATTATTGGAAAATCTGGGAGATGCCATAAAGCAGAAGTATTTTGTTGTTGTTGTTGTTGTTATTTCTTTTTTTTTTGTTATTGTTGTTTGTTTGTTTTTGTTTTGTTTTGTTTTTGTTTTTCTCCTCCATTTAAAAATACACTCATTTTCTATTAGAGATTGAAGATAACCTAAAATGGAAAACCCTGTGAAGAACAGAACCCTTGTATATGATCTACTTCTGAATTTTCTAAGAAAATATTTTACAGTTTCTAAGCATTAGTATCATAATTTTAATAAAGACAGAAAATGTAAAGGAAGAAAGACCCAGTTCTTTTTTCAGTCCCTGTTCAGGGCAATGATGGATGCAAAGCTAGAAAGTGTAGCTTATACTTTGCATTTCACCATCCCCACAGGGCAGGAAGTAACCCTCATCCCCTAGGGCATCAGCAGATTACAGTGTGGAGGTAACACCTTGTAGGGTATAACCCACCTCCTGCTCTGAGGTTGTCATGGGAGGTGACAACAAGGTGTCCAGAAGGCTGCTGGGCTCCTGACACAGACACATATGTAAGCACCAGAAGCACCAGACCACCAGCCTTTGCTTTTCCACCTCCTCAGCTGAGGTTTAAGTGGTGCCCAGTGTGGCGGGGGCTCAGAGACCCTTTCAGGTCAACCATCAGCACAGGCTATTGCTGCAGTGCCTGTTTCTGCAACCCTCTCTGTCACCAGTTGTGCACCAGCAGTGTCACTGAGGGCCCCCCAGAACCTGCCTTAGTCAGACTGGCTTGTGCTTGTCTTCCAAGACTTCCTTGGTGTACACATGTATATATATGTCATGTTTCATATTTTGCCCATAAGGAAGATTTTGAGTGTAGCATGGTTTACTGTCGATGCCAAGAAATGGTTGCAAGAAGGACTTGACCTTGACACACGTCTGGGAGAGGATATCAGCTGAAAATTTTACATGACTAGTGTAAAGACTTTGGCCTCTGCTAAAGAAGCCAAAAGATGCCCACATGGAGCAAATGGATTTCTGACAGTTAGAAGAAAGTGATCAAGTGCAGGACTGGTCATTGCTAACCTGTCTTTCAGTTTGATTCATTATGACAGATTACAGGGAAAAGAAATGACTTGCAGCTGAATGGGTTGTTGTACAGAGTGCTTAGAGGAGCAGTTGTCAGAGCCGTGAGTGGAGGCAGAGCTGATGCTGATGCTGCAAGGTTTTAGGCTACAAGGAGTGTTGTGCTAAAAGTTAGCTGCCTTGTAAGGTGTTGCACAAGAAAAGAAGAACCTCAAAGCTCAGAAGTGGTGACATTCATTATACAATAGAGGTCCTGCAGTAGTGCTTTTCCAGAATGTTTAAAACTATCAGTAAGTGTGTGGAAAAGCTGGATTGTTTTTCTAGACTGTATAACCCAAGTGAGGTAGTAACAGCTATCTTGGAGCTGTGTAGATGACAGGACTCTTATATAAAATTAGTGACACACCATCTCAGAGTTAAGAACATACATATGACTTCATGCCTAAGGATTGGCATGGCCTCTCAATATGTCTTTGTCTACTGAAAAGGTGAAAGGAAGCTCAAGAAACTGACACTACAAAACCATGCTGTTCATTGTTTTCTCTTCTAGACCAGTTGTAAGAAAGAAAGGCAAGATTCATTATATCAGAGAGATATAGATCACAAGAATTCTATATCATTATGGTTAGTTTACTCACCTACAGAGAGATACTTCTTT
Organism: Oxyura jamaicensis; assembly: GCF_011077185.1. Taxonomy (NCBI): domain Eukaryota; kingdom Metazoa; phylum Chordata; class Aves; order Anseriformes; family Anatidae; genus Oxyura; species Oxyura jamaicensis. The sequence continues at coordinate 77,134,132 of NC_048894.1, forward strand.
TCTGTTAGAGCTACCCAGGTTAAAGAAACAATAGTCCTAGGAAACCAGAACTCACTCACCTTCTAGGTATCCTACTTACTGAACAGCAATACAGATCCTTCATCTACTTAGCCATATTCATTTTCCAACATTGAATATACATACCATCTTCACTGAAAAAAAATAAAGTCACTCTAATGGCATTTTCATGGAGGAATGCATTTGAATGCATTCACTAGATATTCTCAGGAGACTTGGGCTTCATTCCACCTGGTTCTTGGGGTCTGACATTGGAAAAACCATATCACTGCTGACATCGAGGCAGTTCAGAGTAAGCAAAGAAAAATGCTATCTGCCAGAGAATATACAAAAGGTGAGAATAAAATGTCTACAAATTTGGGGTACTTGCAGGTGTAGTAAAAAGAGATTTTTTAGATGTCTTTTTGGATGTATAGCAGTATAGCCAACCTACTTTTTATTTAAGACCCTCTCATCACTATTTTGGCTGTGGCTTCACCTTTCTGAAGCATTTTATAGTTCCATGCATTAAACATCTTATTCATTAATTCTACATTGCAAATACATGGGAAAATACATTTAGAAAGTGTGGTTTCTCAATCTCTTTTTCCTAGATGTAAGATATTATAAAGAAAGCCTTCAAATACAATGATGTAATTACCTGCTAGAAGTTATTATAATACCGTATAAGAAATGAGTGTACTTCTACCAAGAAAATAAAATCAAGGTTTTACTAAGAGACACTTTTTAATAAATATGGAAATTAAAAGTCTAGATTATCCTTTTGACTTTACTGTGTGACTGACTATACAGCTGGAGTAGCACAGCATATTGCATAGTACAGGAGACATAAAACTATTTACATTCCCATATGTCAAGGGCAGGTTTGATGCATGGTAATATTATATTGTATAAATATTACATAATCATAGTACATATTAATGAATCACAATTGAGTAAATGATAACTTATTTTTATTAATAATAAATTAATATAGTTAAGTATTAACAATTTCTATTGTATATCATACCATGACTGAACACTGGGATTCAGTACTGATCTATTTATACTTCCTTGTACAAGTCTTAACTGGAAGGTACTAACTAGTGGCACTATAGTTACACTTCAGTCAGACCGTGACTCCCTTGCTGCATTGTTCAAGGAGAAAAAGCTCCAACATTATTTGAATGTAGATAGATGCTACCATACGAGGTTGACTCTACTCTTACTGCTAAGCAATGGATTATTATGACTTCTAATTTAAAGCATTCTGAAGTTCTGAAGTGTAGGCCTGAAGATTTATCAGTATATGCAAGAGATGCATTAAGGGTCATGCTGGGATTTCTGACTATGTTTTACAGAAAAATAAACCTTAGTAAATCATTTTTACATAGGGTTGATTTACCTAGAGTGTTATGTTGTCCTGTATACACTCTCCTTTATTCACATGCAGAATTAGTCCTCATTGCTTGTGAAGATCCCATTATACATCTATATGTGAATATCACAATAAGTCCAAGAGTAATTTGGTTGGATGTCTTTTAAACATTTAGCAGCTCACATGTTTAGTGCTGAAACTATAATCTCAGCTGAAGTTCTAAGCTTAGATTTCTCTGTCAAAATTCTGATTTTATCATTTCTGTACCAGAAACTGCTACTGGAGACAGCATACCTTCCAGCAACATAAAGTCAGCTCTCCTGACTAAGCTATTTATTTTTTTTTGGGGGGGTGACACTGTATAGTTACTGTTAAACCATACTGCTGAGCTAGGAAAACCTGATCTTTTTTAGAAAGATCTCCTTTTAAAATGCTACTGATATTCAATCAAAAGACCTTTAGTTTGGAATTTTTCATCTTTCTTCATGTTAGTTTCTGCCTTCTATGATTCAGTATGATTCAGAGGAAGAACAGTTGCTCATTAAGTTGTAATGCATTGCAGTCTTTACTCACACACTACTGCTGTCATCTTTGAAGTACAGAATCAGACATGGAAATTCAAACTGTTTATTAGTTATAACAAATACAAATCATATCAAATCAAGACAGAAGGTAAAAGAATCACATTGTCACATTGACTTCACCTTGGTACACAGTAGAACTATAACATCACTCAGAAGTTGGTTCAAACATTCTTATTTATAGGCAGCTAATATTTGTAACTCCTCATTTGTATGAGGTGATCAGTAGTAGATTCTGAAAATGGCTTTGGTATACACCTACGTGACATTATGCACTTTATTTGGCTAATATAAAACATATACTCTTACTTTTTAGTTGGTGTTTTAAAAAGGAATTAATATAAATTTCTCATAAAACAAGAAGTAGCTAACACTGTTGAGAATGACAACCTTCAACAAGTAATTTGTACTCCTACAGTAAATGGATGTGAAACACAATGAGTACTGAAGTTGTGTTAAGACTGTTTTAAAATTTATATAAATAAGTGAAAACCGTAACTGCTGTAAAGCTACAAGTTTAGACAACTTTCTGAAATCTAGTGAAGCCCTGTAACACTACTATATGAGATTAGAGACCCTGGAAAGTTCCTCTGATCTTGGAGTTATAGCAAGTACATTGTAGTACAATGGTTTATAGCAAGATGATAAATTGCTGCATTTATCCTGCATATTAAATTTGCTGATTATCTATGATCCAATATATTTCAGCTTTCTGACCATCTGTTAGAAAAAGCTTGGAAGCTTCATTATTAGGTAATTGTTTCATAATTATCCTGAGATATCTAATGTAAATTTTCTCATTTAAATTATATTATAATTTATTGACGAACTTTTTAGTCTAATTGATTTTAGGCTACTTGATTTTTGCCTAATTGTTTTCAGACAGCATCTGTTATATATAAAAAGCTAAAATATATATATGCAGCTTCATATGCATCAAGGTTCTTCCCGGTATTCAGTAAACATAGCAAACAGACAGTAGCAGTTGGTATCCACACAGAAAAAGACACTAAACATATTGAATACCCTCTTCCAGCTGTTGATGCAGAGATTTAGCCTAGGGAGCTGTTTACAAATGTATTTGGCTATTTCACCATCTGTTATTTACTGACTCTAGGTTCAGTCTTGCTTGCAGTCATGTGATTCTTCCAAATCAAGTCCACAGGAAAAAATTCCAGAGGCATAGTTGGGATCTATTACATTAGTCAAATGGTAAGAATTCAAAGCTCTTTAAAGAAACCTAGTAGTAAGAAATACTTAAACTTGGCAGAACAATTCAAGTTTCTTTGAGTGATAACTTTTCTGAAATTACTTTTTTTTTTCTTCTTCTTCTTTTCTTTTCTTCTGTGAGACATTTGGTCTTCTTGCTCCAGAGGAAAACTTCATACCGCTTCTTACTGCTTAAAGCTTTCAGCCTTTGGCTAAACATTTAGTCTGTAAATTGAACTTTCACCATTTATTTAAATAATTCTTCTAATAAAAAACTTCCTGTTGAAAAAGTCAGATGGTAGAGAACTGCTGAAGAATGTGAAGAAGAAAGGATGCATATTTAACCTGACTTGACTGCATATATAATGTTTTAGAAATCACCCTCAGTATTCTTCTGAAACAGGTGGTAGCTTTCCCTACTTAGAAAACAGTAGAAATGAAAAGAATTATTTAGAGGTATGTGAAAACCATTTTTTTTTTTTTTTTAAAAAAGTACAGTGGGTACATGAGTACTTCAAAATTTTTATATGCTAGAGATCTTTCACTTATAGTGTGTTACACAACAATTAAAAAGAAGAACATGGTGGAAACAGATGGAAGATGAGGAAAAACAGGAAAGTCTAACATACTCCTCTACGTAGTATTAGATGGATGAAGTAGTTGGCTTTGGAGTGCAAATGGCAGTTGTAAATAAAATATGGTAAAATATGTAAGAAAAGAAAGAAGAGAATCCAAAGCAACACTTCTGTATGTTTTTCTGAAACCATCCGAGAAACTGACCTGGCACTTCCATATGTGCATTGGACATTTTAGATAGAGAGTCCATTAGAAAAGTAATGGAAAGTCAGTTAATATTGGGAGTTTGGAATTTTTTTACAATGTTGTTGGTAGAAAAGGAATACCAGTTTGTGTTGCAGTATGTAAAAATATTTTTAAGGAATTAGTGACAGTATTGTTCCTAAATATCATTTGGCTAATACTAATGTTTTACTTGTCATAGTGTTGCGCTCTGAGATTCTTAAGATCAGAAGGAATGAATTATTCTACTTCTCTGAGATTCTGTCTAAAATATATTTAAGTTCTAGTTATCTAAAACAGTACCATCAAAACCAAAATGACCGGCAAGTTTTTGGGACAACTTGAAGCTGGGAACTGTGATATCTTGTTTACACATACACAGTCTAAGACATTGTGTACCCCTTATTTTTACTCTCTATTTTTTAAGGTTTATATTACAGGTTTCATTCTTTTGTGCTACTCCTTGCTAAATCTAGAGATATATACTGTCAAAAATCTTTCTTCCATTAGAGGTGCTTACAAGTTGTAATCAAGTCATAGCTCTTGGTCAGTTCTCTAAAAGGAATCTCCTAAAGAGCTTGCACGAAGGCATTTTTCCCATAATTATTATTCCTGTAAACTTGCTTTTAATCCTGATGCCTCAATATTTTTGAGGTGTCCAGCCTATAACTCAGTGTCCCAACAATGATATCCATATTTTCCTGGGAAGAAATCCTTGCCACCATCCTGGATCATCCTAGTCTTTAACTTCTTCCAGCATTGCACTGGCTGTCTGAGCAAGAGCAAATAGCTCAGATGATAGTAGATGCAATAGATCATGCCAAGTCAACTCTCTCAAGATGTACCAGATGAACTTTTCTGGTCTGTTTTTCAGCATTTTTAGTAAAGCTTTTTCCAACAGACAAATTAAATGTTTAAGCTTTCTCCAGCAGTACTTCTGGGGGTCTTGACTCCTCTGGAAACATAAGTAAACAGTCTTTATTAGATTTGAAATATATATTGAATTGGTTTCTAAAGTAAAGTTTAATCTCCTTGAAGATAAAAAAGTAACACAAATCACCTTTATTCTTACAAGAAAGACCCTATAACCTAATTGCTTATGGGGTAGGAATTTCCCTTTACTGCTTCTAAATTACCAGCTGATTCTGTCATCTTAAGGAAGAAGTTGTGGTCCTTCCCTCAGTTGTTAAAAGGGTAGAATTGAACTTATAAATACATATGCGCATGTGCCATGTATGTTAAAGAGCATCATAAGCTCTGAATATGCTTCATGAGTATGGTGTAGAAAGGTATTAATTTGGTCAAAGCCACAAGTAAATCCCCGCTATTCAGTTATGAGCATTTTTTAAAACAAACTTCTCTTTGGAGAACAAAATCCATTTGCTTGAAACTGAGGACAGGAAAGAGTCAGTTGTAAACTAGTACATTTTCTGCAGATAAAATAATAATTTTTGCTTAGGTGTCAAACAATCTTGCAGGTTCCTACTTGAGGGACTTTTATGCCAATAGAAAGGTGAGGATTAGCATTAAATTAGAAGTAAGAGTATATCCTTAGTTAGGACAAAACCAAGAGAAGTAGTCTTTATGAGAAAACTTTTCCTGTGGGTCGTTAATAAGACAAAGCTCACACTAGAACTGACAATGGCCATTTAATTGCAGAGCTTCTATACAGACCCAATTAAAACTTCTTTTCTACCACACTGACACATCTATTATTAATAAGGCATGAAGGGAATATTCCCAGTTTACCGGTGTGATGACACTGATACAAATTCTGTCCTGGAAGATCCTGAGAAAAAAAGATGTACTAATAGTACAAGTATTTGTTTTAGGATCATATATACAGTTAGTTCAAGCTCAGCTGAAATATTTGGCAAAAAAATCTTGTTCTCCAGCTCTCTTTAATAATCAATTTCATGTTATTTGTGCTTGTAACTTGGAAGTCTTATAAGACGTCCAATTACCTTTTAAGGATAAAGTAAAATTACGTGCTAAGACTCTGCTTTTGTTTCAGCCTGGTTGAAGGACTGCAGTTTTTTCTCCATCCAAACAGAAGTTTTTTTAATATGAAGAAATAAATGGGAATGACAAAATATTGCAGTGTTGTCTAAAGATGAAAGACTGAACATGAGACAGATTAAAAGACAAATTCTGTGAAGCACACAAGCATAAGATTAAAAAAAAATACTTTGAAAGGAGCCTGAATGGCTTTCCAGCACTTCCCTTGATAAGCCTGAGAGCAGAACCCAGGCTTGTTCCAGTCAAACACCTTTCCTACAGAGATACTTTTCTTTTCTACACAAAGCTAAGACTACAGACACCTAGTAATTGCTTACATCGCCGAATCTACATAAAAAAAACTTTCAAAGTCTTTTGTATTTAGTAGGCTAAGTAAATATACAGGATTTACTAAATTTGGACACTAAATAGCACCCACTTGTAACATCGTGCACTTCTCCTTCCCAGCTTTCTCACTTGTGAGTAGCTTAGTTATCCCAGGCACAGTCTGACAAAATCTTCTTCATACAGGCATACATATTCTCCTTCTCATTTTAAGATAACCCCACCTTTTCATCTGTGAATTTAAAAATAACTAGCATTTATATTTTTGCGAGTCACACTGAAAACCAATGCAGCAGCTTCCCCTGCTGGTTATTGAGGAGACTGGCTAACAGAGTTTCCTCATCTCGCCTGCTATCAGCCCTGTTGTTGCTACACAAATGCACAGAATTAAGCCAAAGAGAACGGGTCAAGGCCAGTAACATGTCAGCATTTTTCACAAGGCAACAGGTCATCAGGGAACACTGAGATGTTCAGCACCTGTCAGAGGAAAAGAAAGTATGCGATTTGAAATGTTGTTTAGATTTAGCTCTCAGGAACTCTCTACCACTGTAACCATTTAAATATATTGTCTACACTTGCATGAACATTTTAGTCTGCCAGCACATGCCATTATTTCTTTGCTGTAAAAGACTAGTTAAAACGGACCTGCTCTCATCTTTTAGGGTCAAAGGCATTGTGCTAAAACAGCTACAAATGCTTGTATACATTTTTATGCTTTGTTTCATCAGTAAAATCATTCTAACCCCTCTTCAGAGTCATTTGTGAACATTAAATTATGTACTGCCTATCAAATTTAATGGGAAACATACAACACTACCTACCGCATAACTTGGAAAGTATCATCATCCCCATACATGGATAAAATTTGACATTGCTGTCCTCAGGACAATACTATCTCGACTATATTCTGTCTTCTGTAATAAAGCACATAGCAAATCACCTGTAGGGCAAAAGATAATAGACCCAATAGTGCAAATAGTGATGGTCAAGACTCTCATTTAGCTTAATGGAAAACTGCAGGACCTTACCAGCCCACAGGAATGGCACTGTATAATATCTCACACAAGGTCAGGCCAAACATTTCAGATAGACATTTCAAACATTTCAGATAGGGGATTCAGCTGCTATGAAATTTGTGAAGCCTTCTGTAATCATATAATCACCTGTTTATTCCTAGTTACTAGACTAGTAGCTGATCATGATTATTCTACAGGGTCAGGCACTGTCAACTTTAATCAGATGATTACCAGAATGCTTTTACTATTAAAATTTATATTTATTAATATATCTTTATGACCCCCTTCATTTAAAACTGCAGAAGTTGTGGAGGGAAATGACAGAGGCAGTTATCTGAGTTTCCTGCTGATAAAGTAAAAGTAAGGAGAAAATTGCATTTTTATTTATTTATTTATTTATTTATTTATTTTTAATGCCATTTTTACTTTACAGTGCTGAACTTTTCTGATGCTCTGTTGCTGGCAATACTATTTCAAAGCCACTTTGAAAGTAAGAAAGTCCTTGTATTCCCCTCCATCAGCCAAAAGCAATGAAGCATTACAATTCTCTTCCCATTCTATTAATAGACTCGCAACTGAAGCAGAAGAAATTCAAGGACTTTTCTTCCCTGACACATTTTACAGTATCTCTAAGCAACATAGCACAAATCAAGGTGCAAAGCTTACATGTTGTTTCTGATGAAGTGGGACATTTGTTTAAGAATGTGAATAATTAATTACATGTATTTCCTAATTCCTCTGGTAATATCTAAGAGTAACGTGGTCTCAAGCATTGCAGCACTTCCCCAGTGCGCTAAGTATCCGATTCAGCATTCATTGCCAAAAAAAAAAAATAATACAACAGTTAGTTTCCACAAAGCTAATGTGGTCTCGTCCATACCAAAATGAAGAGATTTTCTTCTGCAAGAACAAGTAGAGCCAAATATTACGATATGGGTACAGCCTCAGAATACAACTTGAGAGAATAAAAATACTGCTTACTTTCCAACAAAGGAAATGTGGTGTAACAAACATCCTGTTTTTGATAGACAACCTTTCTTAGTCATTGTAAGACATCTATACTTCATATCTGTATATTAGATATATCTACCCATGCTTGTAATACTGATTATGACTTCTTATAATAAAGTATTTGCTGTGATATGCAGAAGCTCTATCCAGGATCTCACTGCAATCCTATATACAATGCAAAATAGCCCTAACACATTCTGGTCTGTTTTGCTTTTTGCTACACCTATTTTTCTGGCCACTGAAGTCAGTGTTTGCATTTCCTCATAGAAATTGGATTCAGTAAGCTTTTATGTGCCAGACGTATCTAGGAGTTTGTACTATTTCCCTTTCTATTTAGCTATGCTTTATAGGTAGATTTTGGGGTAACACTTTGGATGACTCCAGAGATTCCCATTGGTTTCCAATATCCCAAAGAGAAAAGCTATGTTTTTGTTTGTTTGTTTTATTTTCTTTTGTTTTTAATAGATAAAATGCCAGATGAATATACAATTTTGAAACTGGAAAAGGTAAACACATCTTTATTTAGGCCAGGGTGATCAATCTTTCTGTGAAGATACTGTTTTTAGTAATCTGAATGAAATTTGCAGGAATTAATACAGTTGCTGGAGGAAATAATTTGGAGAAAGTACCAAGAGACCAGTTTATATCCATGTTTAAATCCCAGGTAATATTTCAATATCTCTGTAAATATTTCTTAACAATGAGCTATTTTAATTTAACAACAAAACAGTCCTCCCACAGTGCTACTTAATGTATGACAAACTGACATTTAATTGAATTCTAACAAAGACTTTCTTTCTTAATGATATACTTTTATATATTAATTTGTTTTCTTGAAGAGGAAAAAGGAAACATGATAAATTAAGTTCTGGATGGTCTCTAGAAACTGTCTGAGTTAAATATAAGTCACAACAACATCATTACAGTGATGGCATAGATGGGTTTGTACTTTTTTTGTTTGTTTCCACTTTGGAAAATGATTCCTTTTTTTTGTACAGGAAAGAAAGAATGAAAGAATTAAATATGATAACATATTTTCTTGTCTTAAACAGCAACTACATAGAAGTACTTTAACGTAGATCTCAGTTGTCTGTCAAGCAAATCTCTCTCTTATCAGGAAATTAAAGATATTCAGTACACTACTTGTTCACTTGCAGATAAAGATCATTTCCATCTAGAGCCACAGTCTTTAAACAAAAATCTGTCTCTGGATACACAATTCTCTCATCTTGACAACACTTTAGGAACTTGACAATGACATTATATGGATGTAACTGAAGGGAAAACACCTGCAAACAGATGGGATGAGTTTATGGGATTTAACTCCTATTAAAATTAATGGATGTCATATAAATAAATGCTCAGGTCAGGTTTGAAGAGGTCAGTCACATCCTATATACCTGACAATATTACGTAGCAATCTTACCCTCCATTAAATCAGGGAAAGGTAATCGCCTCTGTACACTGCCAGTATTTGGACAGATAGGCCTACTGAAACCTACCTCCTCACGCACTAGTCACTCCCCCTTTCAGCTTCACATTCCCATTTCAGCTTGCTTTCAGCAAGTACAGATGCGAAGACTCCTGCTTCTGTTTCAATAGTTAGAGATGTACAGCAGGACAGGATAGGAATGAATGACAAATCCCTGGAGTAGTTGCGACAGAACAAATAAGATGTGCAAAGTAAGGCTGAGCAAGATTATTATGTTATTCTAATGTGTGAATCACAATTGGGAATACAAAAAGAACACAGAAAGGAAATACAATAAATAAATAAATAAATAGATAAATAATCCAAGAAAGATGTACAACAAAGTAAGGAAAAAAAATACCTAAAGACCAATTTCATTGAACTGTACTCAGGCTGGCTCTCATTTTCTTTCTTAATACAATAGACAACTGGTTTGATTGAGAGAGGAAAATGCATAGTGAAAAGAGACAGAAAAAAAACAGAACCCAACTCAGAGAAGAAAACAGTCACCTGTGTTAGTGGAAAGTAAGACAGAAAATGTCTTTCAGTACCAGAAGCCTGGACTAATCATCACCTACACCTAATGAAAGCTAAAAGGAGAGATCTGGAGACAAATAGGAATCACAGGGTAATGTTACTGGACACTGGATTAAATCACAGCAGGTCTGAGGTTGAAGGGACCTCTGGGGGTCCCTTCTTGTCAAAGATGGCTACCTAGAGCCACGTTCAGGCAGCACATGACAGTAAATAACATAATAAGGAGTAAAGAGAATGGAAAGTTGAAGTTGTTGTATTTCTTTATATATATGATATATATATATATCATTTATTATATATATGTATTGCATATATGTATTATATACATGTATTCTTTATACATTATGTATTTATTATTATATATTTATATATTAACTTACCAGACTTTTACTTCTGAGACAGCTATTCTCAAAAGGTCCTCCCTCATTTTACTCATTTTAGACCTAACCATATGCAAGCAATTTTCTTTACAAGACTGAAATGCAGAAATATTTATGAGTCCACTGAATTTTAAGGGGCTCAGCGTTTAAAACTCTCCATCCCTTAAAGCTAAACTAAGCTATCCACATCTCATACAAGTTCTTTCTCCAGTCTCCCCCTGCTCTCACTCTCATTTTCTTTAAACAGCAGTTCCATCATGTCTCAGTCCTGGAAAACTAGTAGAAGAAATGAACTATACAAAGACAAGTACTGAGTTAAAAATAAAATCTTTGCTATACCAGTTATGGAAGCACACACATTTTTCCCCTCTGCATACCTGTAAAATCCCAAGGATCATGGTAAAAATTTGTTTGGGGGCTTGATATGTTTAGAAAAACGTGTTTTGTTTTTTTTTTTTAAGTTTCAGCTTAATGACTACCCCTAAAGGATGAACTACATTAAATGTTAACAATTATGAAGATCAGTCATATTTATTTATATTAAAAAAAAAAAAAAAAAAATTGCTAATGGAAATAGAGGGACAAATTATTCTTAAAAAAAAACAAACAAACAAACAAACAAAAAAAACCTTTCTCTGTTTCCTCCCTCTAGAAGGTAAAAACGACACTTCTCAAAGGTTTTCTCACAGGGAGATCAAGTTCTAGACATGAAATAATCTCTCTGTATCTCTATCTCCTTTTTTTTTTTTTTTTTTAACCAGTGGAAAAGCGTAATTTCACATCACACTCACAGTGTTGTGCTTTGTGCACACAAGTCAGATTATCTTTTTTATTCAGTTATGGAGCTGTTTTTTTCCTGAAAGACCTTCCAGACCCTGCTATATTAAAATTTATTTTTATTTATTTACTTATTTACATTTTTATTTATTTATTTTTTTGTTTATTAGAGTCTTTATCATTCTTCTTACATTAATGTTAAAAAAAAAAAAAAAAAAAAAAAAAAAAAAAACACTGGATCATGTTTTGAGGATCATTATTCTCAGGAAGCTGTCGATAAGGAGTCTTAACAAAGGGTGTTGTGTGTGTCCTCCACCATTTTATTGCCAGTCATGAATATGTACATCAGTGTCACTATACATTTCCATTCTACTGGTGAGATTCTCTTCTTCTTCTGTTCCTCACATAGTCCAAGTTTCTTCAAGGCTTCTCTTCAGTTCTACATTTCTACACATTCCCCTTTGCATTTCTACATATCCCAACCAGAGACTACATGCATTTCGTTATTTCCCACATTTACATTTCTTGTTTTCCTCAGCACTCTACTCTTCTTTCTGCCAGAGAGATAATAATTCAAATGTCAACCTACTTACTCCCACTGGCAGGAGGCACCTCGAAGAAACAGAGACATCAACATATATTGTCGTGATAGAGATCATTAATGAGTGCCATCAACCAATCATTTCACCTACAGACACAACTCTCGATATCAACAGTTCTGCTAAACAGATGAAAGAAGTTTTTTTTTTCTTTTTTTCCATTTTCCTCCTTGCTGCTGTGAGCCGGTTGCTACCGAACAATACCGTCATGTTTGATTTTGTATTTTAATTTTGGTATTAATTCCATGTCTGATTTTTTTTTTTTTTTTTTTTTTTTTTGTGATACCTACATATTGAAGAGCATACCATGTCCTCTTGAAAGTACACATGACTACAGTAGGGACTCCAAGATAGTTTTGTCCTTGGAGTTCCTCTTAATGGAGAGAAAATATGTGCTTCCAGGAGCTGTCCTGCCAGCTCAGCTATATCATCTTAAGAGGAGTTAAATGGACAGAAATGGTCTGCATTCAACAAAGCTGAACTGACATCAAGAGTTTTGAACACAGTTATATTAAGTAAGGCATATGCCTTTTTTCCCCACAACTTTACCATTTTGGCAGAATGGGTCAATGGAGACCAGTTCTGGGGTAGTGGTAGATGAGCACCAACACTAGCTGCTACAGCTGCACTCGCTGAAATAGCTGCCCACACTTTACAGGCACCAGCTTTTCTATCAAAGGCAGCAGGAGGGTAATTGCATCTTATCCACCACTATTCATAGTCCAGTTTCAGGTCAAACTCACAATCATCTATGGCTTAAGTTTAGACACTGGAAAGACAACTTGAAATGGCTCAGGCACAACCTTTTGCCCCTTCAGTGACACAGGTAATAATTTTCAGAAGAAAGGCAGGCAGACAATAGGGAGCCATAACATCCCTAACTTTTGCAGCAAGATTTACTCGAGCATGGTTTATACTCCTGGCAGCCTCAGTCAGAAGAGGTGAACTCAAAGTATTTGTTCCACAACAATCTCAGACATCCAAACATGAAGGGAGCTGAGTTTTTGTCCCCTCATTTTGCTCACTTCACATCTAAGGATGTGTTTCTATTTCACTAAAATAAAGAGGTATTAAGGAATTTCAGAAATGGGTGAGCTTAAAAAAAATAGAGCCTGTAAAAGATAGTTTATGTATCAGTTGAAATAAAGATCGTTAATGACAGCTGTGATCCCTATATATTGCAATGTTTACTGCTATTGACCGTTTCTGATGGTTTCAGTGCAGATACAATTTTAAAAGTTTGCTATAGGACTCCTTATCTCTATTTCACATACATTTCACAGTAAACATATGGAACACAAATCCATTGAAATATTTAAGTATAGATTAAAAAATCAGTTCCATAAAGATTCCAGTTTAATAAAGAATTAAGATGCCATAAAACAATGATTTATGAGAAATCTACATTGCATAAACGTGCATAAATGCAATCATGAAAGATCTACCTCCTGGACTAACTAGGGAACTAGCTTTGCAATTAAAGAACAGAATCATTCATTAAGAGAGGGAGAAAAGCAATTGTTGACAGTCAACAGGGAAATGAAATTAGACCAACTCATTATTTAAATATTTTGATTTAAAGGCAGAGCTGTTAATGAGCTACCAAGAGCTATAATTATCTGTGTTCAATTTCAGCAACAAAATGAAAATCCTGCAATAGATTAGGGGGAAAAAAAGAAAATGAAAACTTTAAGTATCAGAATATTGGCTTTCACTCAGCTGTTGGAGGGCTGGCTTTTGGGGGAGGATTGTTGTTTTGTTCTCGTTGACTTAGCAGCTGTACAAAAAAAAAAAAAAAAAAAAAAAAAAAGGACTTTAGAAGTTAAGCATTTTCCCAGAAATAAGATACTAGGGTCAGTCCTGCAATTTCTAGACATATATGAAGGTGAAGGTGATTTTTTACATCTTTCTAGGCAAGTAGTGGGAAAGTCTCGTACATGGCCTACCTGTAGGTGGAACAGAACGGCAAAGGGAAACAGAGAAAATTTCAAGATTTCACGGGTGCACTTTGTCTCTAAAGACCTACCTAGTAAGTAGCTCAAATATTTTGCTGAGAAGGATGAGAAGCAGAATGCATCTCTGACAGGGATATAATAGTGATATGCTCATTAAGCTGCCTGTACTTTGTGTAAATTCATTGTCTCTTATTATAAGCAACTAAAATGGTACAATCTAGTTGTCAGACAGTATTTTGTGAGCTAATTGCAAGTAGTGCAGCTAGAGATCTAACTACCAAAAGTGCAAATAATTGATCTAGAGTAAATAAAACAGAAGCCCCAGAGATTAAATTAAAGGCTTCAGAGGTACACCTCATCACGGCATTGGTAATAGCTAATATCCTTATGTCAGTATAACATTTTAAATTTAAATGCCTGTGACACCAGTTATTGGGTGCTGGTATTACTACATTATTTCATCCTCTTTGGCTATGCTCTGCACAGTCCAATGCATTTCAACTTAGTACTTTTCATCTCCTGCTTACATTACCATGCTCCAGTATCCATAACCTGTCTCCAAAACAGGAGGATTAATATTTATACCTGCTTTGAGTCTCCACAGGGGACAGGAAAAAGTTGGAAGTAGGCTGCATGTTAGCCTCACATAGTGAAGTTCCCGCCTCTCAGAAAAAAATTTCATAACTATAGCTCCTGTGGATCTCAAAGAGTAATGGATAAAGAGAAGGTTGTCTGAAGGCAACAGCACTTTAAATCACAATGAAATCCAGGCATGTTCCTTGTTGTTTTTCCTATTGGCTCTTACAAGGAATAATGTTGGACAAAAGCAGAGGCTCTTTATTAGTTGAATCATAGAATATGATTCAACTAATCATATGGCTAATATTAGTTGATTAGTTAATGGCTAATATTAGTTGAATCATACAATCATAGGATGGTTTGAGTTGGAAGGGACATTAAAGACCATCTGATTCCAACCCCCATGCCATGGGCAGGGAAACCTGCCACCAAAGTATGTTGCCCAAAACCCTATTCATCCTGGCCTTGAGCACTTCATAGGATGGGGCATCCACAGCTTCTCAGGGCAACCTGGTCCAGTGCCTCACCACCCTCTGAGTAAATAATTTCTTCAGAATATTTCATCTAAATCTCCCCTCTCTTAATCAAAAGTCATTACCTCTTGTCCTATCAGCACACTCCCTGACAAAGAATCCCTCCCCAGTTTTTCTGTAGGCCCTCTTTAGGTACTGGAAGGCCTGGAAGGCCACTATATGGTCTCCTGACCTGTTCTGTCCTGTCCTGTCCTCTCTTCTCCTCTCCTTCTCTTCTCCCTCTCCTCTCCTGTCCTCTGAACAACCCCAGCTCTCTCAGCCTGTCTTCAAAGAAGAGGTGTTCCAGTTCTCTGATCACCCTCATGGCCCTCCTCTGGACTCATTCTAATACTTCCATGCCCTTTTTGTGCTGGGGGCCCCTGAGCTGGGTGCAGTGCTCCAGGTGAAGTCTCACAAGAGCAGAGCAGTGGTGAAGAATCACCTCCCTTGCCCTGCTGGCCACGTCTTTTGATGCAGCCCAGGATATGTTTGGCTTTCTGGGCTGCAAGCACACACTGCTGTCTTATACACAGTTTTGTCTACTTATACACAGTTTTGTCTACCAGTACCCCCAGGTTCAGACCAAGGACAGAAAAAGGGACTCTTGCCCTCAGCAGAAGTATAATAAAATTTCTCAGATGCCTTGGGAAAAACAAACAAACAAACAAACAAAAATAAACAAACAAAAAACAGCATTGCAATACAGATGATACTGTGCTAATACTAAAAAGAATCAAAGGATCTCAACTCTCACCAGGGGAACTATATCCCAGAGCTAACAGAGTACTATACCCTTGAATCCTTCAGCCTTTACTCCAGTGAACCCTTCTCCTTAGGAATGCATACAGCCATTTAAAAGAACATTCAGGAAGATTAGGGAGGAAGAAAGAATTTCACACAAGAAAATTTTTCTTGAAATGACTTGTATTACCCATAATAAACAGCAGGCTTTTAGATCAGCTGCAGAGCTATCGTGAGCTTCTACCAAAGCTATAAACACAACTTCTTTTATTACTGTTTTGGAGGAAGAGGAAGACAGGTAAAGGGAAAAGAACAGATTCATACACACTCCACAACTACTTAGCCTGATCATGAAATGTCAGCATATTAGGAAATATTGTTGAATAGTTGAGTTGTTCTAAGAGAAACTAACTTCTAAACTAAATTCATTCTTTAAGAGCCTGTCCACTCATTGCTTTTGAAGTTAAACCATCTGGGTTGAATGATTTTTTTCCTAAAGTTGAAAGAAATATCCCTTATGCACTTTAGTTATGAAATAGTTGAGGCCATTGTCCATCTGTCAAAATTATTATCAAATTCCCATACGAGACCTATAATCATTTTGTGTGCTATTGCAAGATCATACAGGACCCATGCTGAAGAATGAGATTTTCCTCTCCCTTAAATTATTATACTTGTGACAATAAAATTGTCTAAAATGCATTATTATGATAGTAAAAATGTTGTTTCATCAAGTCATAAACATTATATTTATGAAAATGAGCTTTTCATATCTGTTCTTTTTAATTGGACCAAACAAAAAGTCTTATGGCTTCTAATATAAAAATGCAGAGTCAATCAATATTTAAGCAAAACTCATAGGAAATTAAATATTCTGATCTTGACCTTGTTAAAAAAAAAAAAAAAAAAAAAAAAAAAAAAAGAGCTCTACCACTGAATTTAATTTCATCAAAACAGTCTAGAAATTAATACAGAAAAACAAATGTGAGAATCTTACATTTTCTCTGAGCTCTCTATGCATGGTGAAAGGGGCAATGCTCAGTGAACCCCCTAAAAAACAGTCAAGTTCAAACATTGCCAAAAAGAAATTCAAAAGCATACTCCTGCAAATTGTATACTCATCCAAAAGACATTCTAGTACTAGGCATTTATTGGATTATTCCAGCCTCCTGGCTTGTCTTCTTGCCTTGGAGTGTGGTCCTGCTCCCTTGGAACTACTTCTATTTCTTGCAAATCCTTTGCATGCTCTAGGTCTTGCAGTACTGTTGGGAATGTCTCACTATAGATTCCCACTGGACATATGAGTAGTTGAACAGTGCTGGAATCTCCCCAGTTCATGAAACAGTTTTTGGTTGCAAAAGGGAAGGATTGCAGGTAGAAAAGTTTATTATAAGTTACAAGTCCTGGACAGGTGTTTTCAGAAATCTTCATACTACTTCAAAATGGATTTTTCATCAGCAAATTCAATGCTGACAGGAATGTGGTAAATAAAGCTAGAAAGACAAGAAAAAGTGCTGTTTCACTGAACCTGAAACATTCTAATACATCAGTTTTGATAAAGCTTTTCTCAGAAGGGAAAGAAAAAAAAAAGAAAAAAAAAAAAAAAAAAAAGATTCATATTCATTGCATTCTTAAGCATAAACACAATAACCTGAATTGAGGGGTCGCAGGGAGATCTAGCATTGTGTTCCCACTATGACTGATTAACAGGCATTTGAAATGAGAAACTCTGCTCAATAGGAAATGAACAAATGCATCGGAATCCTCTATACATTGTAAGCGGAAAACTGTGCCCCAGGAAGTCTCCTTTGAAAGCAATTTCTTTATACTTTTCTTTTTTGGAGTTATTGTTTTTCGTTTACTTTGTATGAAACCTGACACAATTGGCCCTCTATCCCATCTGAAGTTCTGAAGCACTTCTATGTGTGAACGTTGAATAACAATACTTCACCCATTAACTCAGTTCTCAGTTGTTTGCAAAACTGTGGTTATATGCTCAAACATCTACAGCTGAGCAACTGAAACATTGGCTGGTTTGATTAATTTTCCTCAAAGTTCAAAAGGGCATATCTTCTGAAAATCAGAAATTGCCATCACCAGTTGCAGACCACAGACTTTGTTTTCTGGACAGCCTTCAGCATAAAAAGATCCCAAAGCTGTGAAACCTTAATGCTCATGTTGTTTCTGAAAAGATGTTACAAAAACTGAGGCTCGCCTCATCTTCACCAAGCTGCCCAATTTCTAGGCATACTGTCTTTCCTCAGGACTTCTCTAATGTTAATGAAAGAAGACTGTTACATCCAAAGGATAATTCCTCCCATTCAAAGACAATAATGATACACCCAAATATTTTTATTCACCATACTTATCTCCATTCCTGTTACCTGTATTAGAAGACTAAACAATTAATGTAAACTAGATAAAGGAATCTGAAAATAGATAAGAGTTGTTCTATTGTCAGAAACCATGGCCTAATTTTAAAGAAAACTGTCTTCACGAGATCTTAATCTTTTCCACTTCAAGCATTATTAATTTGCTTACTGAAAACGTCCCAACAAGAACACAGCACTTAAGATCATGACTCTATTAGGCTTTGGTTCATACTAGAAAGAATGTTTGAGGAGAGCAATTAATGCTACTTAAGAGAACAACTCTAGAATTAGTCTGAAAAACTAAAATCAAACAACTATAAGATCCCTTGAAATGTGTACAACATAGATGTCAGAACCCCAGCATCAGACTTTTCATTCTATAGGACACCACTACAACATGGACAACAGTTTCTCAGTATCAGCATTTGTGCTGCAAACCTGTTTCTGTTAAACCACAGAACTGTTTGCTACAGTCAGAGATTGGCAGGACACAAAAGCTCTTCTCATTTCCAGATTATGTTTGAGCCCTACCTGAACCCTGCTATTTATAAAAGAAATCTTAGAATATAAGATAAAAAGAAGACACAAACTGACATTCAGTTTGGATAGACATAGTCATTTGCAGGTTCTCGTTTCCTTTTTTTTTTTTTTTTTTTTTTTTTTTTTTTTTTTTTCCACACCATCACTTCTACAAATAGACAATGCAAAACATACATTATAAAAGTGTTTGATTTACAGAAACAAAAGTAAATGAATTCATATGAAGCAATCAGTTGCATACAAAAGGAGATTTCCAAAGGGTTGTTGACAGAAAACTGAATGGCAATTGCAAATGTATTTTCAATGTATAGTCATGCCGATAGCATATATTTTCCACTTGTCTCTTGCTAAAACATAGTATAGCATTTTGAATTTCTGGTACACTTTGATGCTCTTGCTCACTGAGTGTCTAATTAACTGAGATGATGAGCACCACCTGACAAAGCAGACATAGCTGCTACTGAATCCACTAAGAAGAGCGGTGGTTCATCTACTTGGAGAAGAAAACTCACACACTGTACAGCCCAGGTACACTATGCCAACTTTCAACAGGAGTGGAAGAGACTTCTTGCATAACTTTCTAACACCACTGTTTCCCTCACATTGACAGGAAACTGCAGGCAAAGTTAATTCAGGCTGAGCGTAGAACTTGCACAGGAAAGAAATGACAACTGCGTCATTAGTTCCTGATCTATCAAGTCACATGATGCACATCATTAATGGATGTCAGCATACCAGATAATGTCAAAAGAAGTTTTGATTAAGAATGTATCATCTGATACTTTTTATGTTATTAACAGCCATTGTGGTTTGTAAGATCAAGTGATATTTTGTACACTATGGCTTGCTAGGTTAAGGTTTTCTTTTACATAGCTCCTCTAAAATGGCATATTTCAGAAGGTATGTAAACAAATTGCTCCTTTTCCCATCAATAAACTGTAACATAGAAGAGTCTGTGTGTGAATTATACAAAGAAATTACTAAGCAGCTCTGATCTCACTTTTTTTAATCGAGGAAAAAAAGAAGTAAAACAGAGCTGCTTTGAAGTATTCTACCTCATCTATTATTTTATAGGTTAAATGTTTATTACATTTACAAATGATTTAGTGCAGAATTTTTCCCCAAGGTATTTGCAAATTTGATGTCACTATGAAAGATTAATGTGTGTTTAAGCAAACTGGAGTAGCCTAATTGAATTACTTAGGACAATTCTTAAATAATGCTTTACTGACTGCTCAGCAATTAGATGCATTGCCTTAAGATAAACTAACGTGGCATTGTGGATCTCATTTGACATAGAGACATTTATTTTCATTGCCCTGTCATTTGCTTTCAAAAGCTTCAGGTGTACATTGTAGTCAGTCTCGGCAAGTTTTCTGGGGGGGTGGTGGTGTTGAAACACAGGTATATAAATATATGTATATATATGTATATAAGTATACACACACATATATATTATGGGAAACATTACTGAAATGAGAGCACAAAATATTGAGAGCACAAAATATCCAGCAGGTGCCTGGGTCCAGGAGCTTGGGGTATTCCCAGGTGGGACAGGCAGGGCTCACAGGCAGGACCCATCCCAGTGCCCAACCAGGAGCAGGACACTGGGGCCACTAAGCAGCACCAGCACCGGGCACCTCCCTGGGGCTAGGGCTGGGCCGTGGGCCCGTGGGTAGACCCAGCTGGTCAGGGGCCATGGCTGGGCAGGGGAGGGCTGTGGGGAGCTGGAGCCAGGCCTTGCTACAGACTCAGTGGGGCAGGGGCTGGTGGCCCTGGGGCTGCTGTGGGGCCTGGGCTGGGCCTGGGCAGGGACAAAATGAAGCTGGTGGTGCCCTTGGGGACCTGACACAAGAACTGAGGGAAAAACTTTGATAATTCAGTGGAAAGGTTATCGATCTTACTATGATGACAGCTGAAATGAATTATCAATTTCTTTCAAGTTCTAATATGGAACAAAACTGTAGCTGTGTCCGTAAACACTTCATATTGGCACTGGTACTATTTTGTTATTCTGGCAAATGAAGGTTCCTCTATTAGTCACCAAAAGACAAAATGCAAACTCTGTTCCTGACATTGACTATATTGAATTGTCCCTGCTTATACGGATGTGGGGACAGAGCTAAATATATTTCAATAGTATTTTTTTGAGTAATCTCTCTGTTTACTTGCCTGTATTTTTAGCCA
Source organism: Oxyura jamaicensis (assembly GCF_011077185.1). NCBI lineage: Eukaryota > Metazoa > Chordata > Aves > Anseriformes > Anatidae > Oxyura > Oxyura jamaicensis. Next base: position 77,155,115 of record NC_048894.1, read on the forward strand.
TAGAAAAATCCTTGCATGCTGTGGTCAATGTTTAGACTACATATTGTGCCTTCCTTCTTTGCTCCATAATGTAGTTGTGGGTAAACCTGTAAGAGTTTCAGATGCAAAAAGTAATTTTTTTCTCATCTAACTTCCTACAAGTACAATGTCAGCCTCACTGCTTCTTTATAGACAGCAGGAAGATGTGTTGAGAAGATGTGTTACGTATTCATTAAACTGTTATGATCATTAAAACTTGTGTGTTTTGGGCCAAAATCTGCACCACAAAAACAACTATATATATATATTATTAAAGTGACATTTTTCCACTGCAAAGGCCATTTTATGAAAAATAAAATAAAATAAAATAAAAATCTAAATGGTGAATTACTGCTTTATAGCCTATTCATAGAGCACAGATTATTGTTAGATCCATTCATCTATTGATGAATGCATGTCAATACAATGCTGTCAATAGTTTTGCCTATGTGAAGTAGCATCAACATATTTTCCAATGAAAAACAAAATCAAGCTCCATTTCATATTTCTATTAGATTTTGTATACTACATCTATTTGTTTATACCTGCAAAGTGAAACATTTTATATCTTACACGTTTAAATGTATTTCAAGTGTTTTGCAGAGAACATTCTGTTCCATCCGGGCCCAATGGTGAATGTATTATTGATTTCAATTGCTATTTTTTTACAGAACTGTATGTAAAGTTCAGAGAGGATATCACAGTCTATTTTGATTTAATCAGAAGTTAAGAAATTTGTCAAATCCATATGGTGCTGTAAATCTAAAGCCCTGACAGTATTAGAATAAAAAGAATACCAGAGTGAATAAGAATGGAAACAATCATTCCCCAAGGCATCTGATCTATTTATGGGAGAAAAAAAAAAAAAAAAAAAAAAAAAAAAGGTTCAAAGGATCAGAAAGCAAAGTTAGCCAAATATTAATATGTTATGGGACACAGGAACAACTATGGAAGTGTTACAATATATTATTACCTGTTTTGATTTATTTTTTTTAGCAAGATTACACAGTAAAATCTTGTATATGTGAATATCCCATCTGTGCATTCACATTTCTTTGCTGGCTTGTTCTCCATCTCCACATCTAATTTACAAAATGATTCTGTTATGAAATTTTGAATATACTGAGTGTATAAAAGCTGAGTTTCATCAGCTACTCTTTCAGGTATTCACCATCCAGAAAGACACAGCGGTACCTCACAGGACTGACATATGCCAGAAAGTACAGGCCAGAAAGAGAACAAGTGATAAATTGTTGACAGAAGATACTAAGTGAGAAATGCAGGGAGGTTATTTTGTTTGCAAGATCTCACAATATACCTGATTTTACCAAAGTATTTTCAAGACATTCATATAGATCCCTGCTTTGGTAAACCCTTCTACTCCTGCCAAATAGTAGAAAGACTGCCATGGGAAAGAATAAAAAACTCATTCACTACTTTCTACCAGACACATCTTTCTTCAACTTTCAGTCTCTTATAAAGATATGGTAAAGGTTTTGATCTTTACCACAGATCTTGGTATCTAGAGGCAGAAGGACTGCCAGAGCCCATACATTCAGAGGCTTAGGAAACCTAAAGCAATGGACACTATCAAAGAAAACACTAAATTGGGAGAAATAATGCCTTGTTATAGAAGAAAAAAAAAAAAAAAATCTTCTAATTCACAGGGAATCAACCAATATAATTATGGAGAAGTGTTAACTGCTGCAACTTCTAAAGCAAAATTATTATTCTGGCACACTTTGTAAGGATGAGGATAGAAGAAATATAAAAACTACAAAAAAAAAAAAAAAGTGCTGTGGTATGGATACACGAATGATATTTACTTAGGGCTGGAGGAAAAAAAAAAAAAGGAAAAAAAAAAAAAAAAGCTCGAGGATTTCCTTTGAATAATAGACTTTTTTGTTCTACATGTACCACTGAAATTGTAAAAAATTAATTTCCCTCTCTATGATTGCCGATATATTTCTCTAAAAAATCTAACTTTTATTTCTGCTTCCCCTAGTGATAAAACAAACAAACAAACAACAACATAACAACCACAGGAAAAAAATAAAATAAAATAAAATAAAATAAAATAAAATAAAATAAAAAATCCTCTATTTGCCTGATTTTTTCCTCTACAAAAGGACAGGTTTTGCAATAAATGGATGATGGTCAATTCTTACTCTTTCACAGACATCTACAGGAATATTAACACTGAACATGTGTGCTCACAACTTGAATCAAAAACTTCTTTTAAAGACAAGGAATTACTTTTCATTCAGCCCGTATGTTTTAGTTTGGCATATTCAGCAAACCAACAGCTCCAACCGAGGACACTATTTTATGCTGACAACACTTGCATTCAGTTAGGAACAGTGAGAAAGCTTGATCCCTAAGAGCAATTCATCAGAACAGCCAAATCTAACAAAAACACAGAAACTGGGTATCTGGAGCAACAGTGTACCCCTCATCACGTTGGAAAACTCAGTTTGAGGGCCAAAAGTGGTAAGTGTAGAAATGACGGAAAAGAATCACTTGAGATTAACCAGCATATCTTTGTCAAAGGACAGATGACTGAGAAACACCTTGCTATTTTTGATGATTTAAAATTGTCAGAGTGATGAAACAGATGTCAGTCAGATCTAAAAAATATGGAAATTTAGTAGTGTTTTAGCATACTGTTAGCTGTAATGAACAAATGGATATTCAAAGATATTTAAGTTTTGTCAGAGTTGCACTTGCTATGCATTTCAGAGTTCCTGCGTTTCTATGAAGCAGTTGGCACCAAGGCTTAGGAAAATATATTGGAGATCCCGACTTTGGCAGAAAAACCTTATCTATTTGCTCTGCTTCAAGAGGCTAAGAAACAGAATATGAAATGTTTCAGGGAGAGCCATTAATGGGGACTAAAGCTATGTATCCAGAGATGTAGACCAGAACACAGAATTTGTATCTGTATGCTCCAGTATCCCAGGCATGTATGATGAAACACTCCAAAATTGAACATTTTTTTCTTCTGCTCAAGCCAAATTGCAGCAAGAGTGCCATGGGAAAGAACACTGCACTATTTATTTTAAACTGTTATTTAAAGATGTGTATTTCTCTGCTGTTATCCTGTCCTAAAATAAATGCTATTTTGCATTATTGTGCAGAGAATAAAAACACAGATAGTGCATGGTACTCAACATTTTTAATATTAAGTGTAGTGGTTTGACAGAAAAAAAAAAAAAAAAAAAAAAAAAAAAAAAAAAAAAAACAATCCTAAACCATGAATGCAGTGGAAGATGAGCTAGATTGAATTTTCAGGAGGTTATTTTCAAACCAAGAAATATTTCTCTCCTAAAAGCAAAGAATGATACTTGTTCTCCAACACCTTCTTTAGGTGCCACTTTGCCCAGAAGGGTATTTTATCAGTCTGAGAGTTTGTCAGTAATATGAAGTAATTTGTTAACTTGGTTCTGTTTCTATTTATGTTTGTCATGAGTAGTCAGGCTTAATTGTGGGGCTCTGCACTTGATGGGAAAGTCTGACTGAAAGTAGTGATTCTTTACTCAGGAATATTCTTTATTTGGAAAAAAAATCCTGCCTCCATCATGTGAAATTTAAGTCACTCTTTGTTACATAGTGTTTGTATGTCAGAATGTATATTTTTTTTTACTCTTTTTTGTTGTTGTTGTTGAAGTATTTGATAAAATTCAGCTTCCCTGTTTAAGTTGGTTATATCTTGAGATATAAAGAGGCCACATTCTTTTAGCAGGAAAACGTAAAAGTAGTTCTCCAGATATACATTGTAAACATTATGAACTAAAATGAAAATGTTATGATGTTTTGGAGGCATTTTACTTGAAAGAAATATGTGTAGCATGTGATAAATCAAACCATTACTGGCCCAGCCAGGAGCATGTATGCAGAAAGATTACACTACTGTGTCTGACAGTACACCACCAGCACAGGGTTTATTATCTTGATCCTAATGATTTTCAAAATCCACACAGACTGGAAATTTCCTGGTTATATTTATACTCATGCCTAAGGAGGAGAAAAGATCAAAAAGAACTAAATTTCACTGTCCATTGAGACCATTAGGTACCAGCTCAAAACAAATTGTCTTTCCTTAAGAGCTAGTGGAAGACACTCTAATGTCTCCCTGTATCCCTGCAGCTGAGATAACTTTAAAATATATTAATTCAATAGAGAATGGAAAATAGATTTGAAACTGTACGTGGTGTGGGCACCCGTGGGTGCATGACTGTGTTGGTGTTGTGCAGGATGATGCCGCAGGGCCCAGCTGGGCCCAGCAGCCAAGATGGTGGTGCCTTGCCTTGCGGACAGCCTGGGGAAGAAAGGAAGGCACAGTGCTGCCTGGCAGAAAGACAGACAGACAGACAGACAGACAGACAGACAGGAAGGAAGGAAGGAAGGAAGGAAGGAAGGAAGGAAGGAAGGAAGG
>NC_048894.1:77159577-77192299 GCF_011077185.1 Oxyura jamaicensis
AAGGAAGGAAGGAAGGAAGGAAGGAAGGAAGGAAGGAAGGAAGGAAGAAGGAAAGAAAGAAAGAAAGAAAGAAAGAAAGAAAGAAAGAAAGAAAGAAAGAAAGAAAGAAAGAAAGAAAGAAAGAAAGAAAGAGAAACAACTCTGCCGGCATGTGGGGGAGAGGCAGTTTTACCCATGATGGTATATCACTGTCTCTATCCAGACCCATGAGCTTTTTCACTCCATTTTCTCCCGCTGTCCTGCCATGGAGGGGCAGTGAGAGTGTGGCTGTGTGGGCGCCTGGCAGCCAGCCCAGTTCAACCCACTACAGAATTAAATCAAAATAACCAAACAAATCAAATGACAACATTTCCTGAAACTTTGTACCAGATTACCTAGATTTTGCACACTAGAATTTCACTCTCATGTTTTCTGTTTAAAGAGGCTTTCTTCTTTTATGTAACATTCAGAAGCAACTGCTCTCTAGCATTAAGCAGCATTTCAGATTTGATTCACAAATGCTCAGCATCAGTACTGCAGGTGATAGTAAATATAACAAGGTAATCCAACAAGACTGGCAAGCATCAGACTTGCCAGCATTTGAATGAAGTCATGAAGTTCTGCAGCAGTAATCACAATATACCAAGTACAGGAGAGGAAAGCCCAAACCTTTCTTTCAAAATGCTTAACAAAGAAGGAGCCTGACATGCTGTGCTGGAAGTACATTAAACCTTTTACAGCAGGTTTAAAGAGGTTTTTTTTTGTTTGATTGTTTTTTTTTGTTTGGTTGGTTTTTTTTTTGAATAGAATTATAGTAACTTATATCAATTGCGCAAGCATTAACAATTGTATTTCTACCAAGCATTTAGTTGCACTAGCAGTAGCAGTGTAAATGTGTTTTATCTCAGTGGTTTCCTACATTACTTCCAATGTAATTTCTATGGTCTGGTTTGCTCTGCTGATTCAAAGTAGCATCAGGCACCCAGGTTTTACATGGTTCCAACCAACAAAAGCTCCTATGAGAAGTCTGAGCATTGTTAGCTGCTTTGATGGCCACACACCAGGTTGTGAATTTTAGTTGATGTATAATCTGGGGTTTCATATATACACTTAGTTAGTTTAATGTGCTGAGATAAATACCTTAAATGTCCCGGTGAGCCATGATTACGTTTTGCATGTGTTTCTGAAGTAGTCTGACAGACTGAAGCATATCAAAACAGAGGAGCTGCTACAGACAATCCTTACCTTTCTAAAAAAAAAAAAGTCCTCTTATAACACCCTGTAAAAGCATCTCATTCCTAGTGATGTATCTGCTGAAGACAGTGCCAGTGTGGTGTAGTCCTCTTTTGCAGGTTAAAGTGCCGCTTATGAGAGTATTTTCAGAAAGTGATAGACCAGTAATAGGTGGTGATTTCTTCTGGAGAGTTCTCAATTTTATATCTGGAGAGTTCTCAAATATGTGTCATGTTCTCTGAAGTGAATTTTTACATGCCTCTCATGTTATCTATCAGAAGTGAATGAATCACAAGTGAATGAATGCTGTTACTTCTAATATGCTTGCAGCTTTTTTTTTCTTTTTTTTTTTTTTTTTTTTTTTTTTTCCTGGCATGTTCCTTGTGTAGGATATACACTGAATGGCAGTCTTTTAAAACTATTGAAAAGCAGCATAGTGAAAGTATTTACTACACAGTTACTCACAGATACTTACTGAAGTCTGGTTGGAAAACATCCTGAGCAAGTGTCTAATACACTACATTAATTTGGAACTGAGACTGTCCATGAAATGTTATCTTGATGTACTGTTTCAAAAGTACTTTTTATTTATTTATTTATTTATTTATTTTTTCCCTGAGCCATCATGCATTTTGACTGATGTTTCTCTTTTCTACTACATTTATGGAGGAAAGTCTTCTCATTTGTCATCAATCTTTTGAATTTATTAAATCGTCTCATGTTCCATGCATTAAGCATCATAGTTAACACCAAGTTTTGTACTCCTAGCATGACTTTCTGCTGATAGTTTGTTTTTATAATGTCTTGATAGATTTTCTATGCCTTCAGGAACATCTGGAAATCTCTTGTTTATCTCATTTGATGTAAAATGTTCTTTTATGGCACCAGCAGCATTAAGATTTCAGGATCATTATTAATTCCAGGTGGAAACTTAGTTTTCTTGTTTTCCCTGAATTTAGCATGGTGTTTCTTATACTAGTCAGAATAGCTGGGCCTTTTGCTTTGCACATGTAATTCATGAGGGTATTTTTTCCAAGCCAAGAGTAGGACTTCTCTCATTGATACTGTGGTGTGAATAAACTGGATACATTTCCATTTTTATTTATAGTTATTCCGGATTCATATCCTGGTTGGTCAGTGCTCTGTTTGTTACTTAAAGAGCCCAAACCAAAAACTGTGTTGTTAAACTCACCCTTGCAAACCTTCTTCGTGTTGCACATCACCAGATTTCTAAAGCATTGCTTTTAACATCCCTTTCTAACTGTTCTAAAATTTGGGGGGCAGAGGGATCTTGTTGTTGTTTAGTCCTATCATTAATTGTTTCCCAATAATACGTTTCCTTGTGTCTTTCAGATGTGATTCCTTTAAATTCATGCCCTGTAAAAGCAGTTCCTTAATAGCAGCAGTAACCGCTTACCCTTGATCATTATTTGTCTCAGTAGGATCTGGCTTTCTCTTTTTTTTTTTTTTTTTCCTTTTTTTTTCTTTTCTTCTTGCAAATAGTGTATTCCACAGGAAAAAGAATATACATATACACACACACACACATACCTCAAATACCTTGGATAGCAATACTGTATTTTTCCTTCTGCTTAAGTAAGCTTGACATTTTTACTTATATCCCAAACTTTTGTCACCGTAAATATTAGAAGATGAGTGTCTTTGCAGGCTGCAGACCATTTATCTAACTCAGGTTTTGCAAAGTTTCAACACCGTTAGCTTCTTCTGCCTTTTAAAGGTTTCTCAGATTTGCACATTGATTTCAAAGAGCATGAAATCACTGTACTTTTTATAAATTCTGACCCCATAGTAAGAATTCATTTAAGATGCTAAAAGAACCGAATATCCTGTTATTAATGACTTTAAAACACATTCTCAGTAGCTCAACAGCAAGATCAAGAAGAATCTTGAATTGTTCCTTTTTCTCTTGAAACCAAGAAACCATAATAAAACAATGGAAGAAGCAGCATTTGGTGATGTACATAGTTTTATGGACAAACCTGCATAACTATGTAAGACGTGACATATTTATTTTTTTGCTAATTTATTTGGACCATCTCTTCAGCTGATATAAATCACCATATCACTACTGAAGTCCATTCACATTGTAAAGTTAGATCAGCTGCAGTTCTAGCCCTTCAATAAAGGTAGCTGGATTTACACAGGAAAATACTTTAATGAAGTTTATTAGGGTGGGGCTAAAAAGAACCTTTTCAAAGTCAATTTCTGACTAAATGTTATATGGCTAAATGCTCTGAAACTCTAATGGCTTTAATTCAGTTATTACTTTCTTTATTACCGAGTATAAACAGATTTGTATTTAAAGTTTATATTTGTTTGGACTATAAAAGACTGTTAATGGATCATTGTCATATCATTTGATTTGGATTAAATATTTTTCTTAATCAGAAGAAATTCAGGAAGGTAGCCACAAAATGCTTTTCCACAAAATATAGTAATTAGAATAATCATAACTTCTTAACCAGTTGGGTATAACTTTGCTTATTCCAGTATAGGACAGAATAATTTTAAATAGATTTGTTTATTATTTGCTTAATTTAATCAATTAATGAAACATTAAAATGCATGTAAGAAAATGAGGCACATACATATATATATTAACATACATATATGATTTTAAGGTTAGAGATATTGGTATCTTTTCCAATATTAAGAATTTCAGGACCCTCCCTAACATCCTTTAGAAGGAAGACTCAGTCCTACTCTAAATACAGAAGGAGGCCTGCATGTCTATATGCTCCTGCAATGTTCCACAGGAGGGATTTGAAGCGTGCCAGTAGAGCTTGTCAGTAAAAACTTAATACAATTTTAATGCAAACTTAATACTATATATATATAAACATATATATATATTGACCTAATTATATATATATATATATATAATTAGGTCAATATTTCATTTCACTGCATTTGTTGTTCTGTAATTTTGCATCATCTTGTTCTGTAAATAAAACCATGTATAATCCAAAACCCTTTGAAAATTCAGCTACATTTGAATCTAACCAGTAGATATGAACTGAGATACTTTTTCATTTCTCTCAGTTCATATATTCTTTGCTGAAGAATAGTTCTAGTTTGGATGTAGCCAAAGTCCAATAAGAATCAGGCACAGGAGAACTCCAGGGTGGCAGCCTATCATCCAGGAAGGTTAGCCTATGTACTTACTGGTGCCTGACTTCAAGTTGTCTTTCTGTGTATTTTTACTATTTCCTTGTATGTACTAAAATGAGAAGGTCTTCAGAACACTCAGTTCAGCCTTTTGATTACGTAATATATCAGATGTTCTCGTTCCCCCAGAATAACCTGTTATGCCTTTCTCTTTATCTCACAGCTTGCTAACAAACCCCACAGGCAAATTCTCAAACTAGTTTCCCAAACAGTGCTGAGTTCTCCATAGTTCATGGCTGGTCAGCACTCTGTTTTCAGTTATTCATCCTTTGATTGACAAGCTCCTTAATTTCCTTTTTCAGCATCCAGGAACAGCTAACTGAGGAACTCCCCTCCTGTCTCCTTCCCTGTTTGCCCCTAACTAGAGAACTGATTCTTCATGCTGAATAGTACCTTGTTCTCTGTGTTCTCCATTAATTACTTTTTGACTGACTCCCAGCTCTTCTAACCGCTCTCTCCGTTCACTCCTTCAGAACTTAACTTCAGCTCCTATCAGACTCTTCTTCATTAACAACTGTTGCTGTCTCACTGCACACATCTTCGCAAAGCTCTTGACTTCTCAGACTAGATCACGTGTACAAGTGTCAAATTAATTTCATTCCCATTTGAGATCTTGCCATGAGGATACAGCACATTTTTGTGAGCTAGTGTGGCCACAAGACATTATTTCAAATGCAAATAGTCATTTGCTTAACTATAGCCTTTAATTAGTATGCAATTAACCTGGATCTGTCATCACTGCATAGCTATTATTATTAATTATTCTATGCTAGCCAGGGCAGCTGGGTTTCTCTTACGTTTCCTCAAATAGCACTAACAGTAGATTTCCAAGCACTTGAAAAATCTAGACTGTGCTCAAACTGTTAATGTTCTCTGACCCTTAGGGGAAGCCTAATTAGAATACTTGGAGAATTTCAAATGGAAAAAAAAAAAAAAAAAAAAAAAAAGGAGGGGGGCAGGGTAGCAATTTATATTTAAGCATAAACATTTGGCTGCAGAAAGAGTTCAAAATGACAGCCTTTCACAGTAATTTACCATGGCTTGGTTTACTTAACCAAAATGTTCTATAAACCAAAGAAAAAACTGTTGGTATATAATACATATTAGAAAAAAACATGAAATCACAACTGTGGAGAGACATCCTAACAGCAGATTCAGTACTGTACTAGTAGTCACCTGTTCTCTGCCCCTTTTCACATTACATGTTTTGGTTTCAGGGAAAAAGGGTTTATCACAAGTGCTTTCATTTTCTTTTGGATCCATGTCTTTCACAGGGTAAAGAGAAGATGGGAAAGTTGTTGTTTAGCTCCAAATTTAAATGATCCAAGTAAGACGTAAGCAGGAGGTAATTACACAGAATACCAATTCTGTATCTTTATCCAGATGTAGACCTTTGGTCTGAAATTATCATTAGGATAAACACAGATATTAACTGCACTTCTCCAGATTTGTTCAATAGGGATAATGACTCATTGGCAATTCAGAGTTACTCCCTTACACAATATGTAACTATGCAACAGGAAAATAGCAGGAATAAGGGACGGGGAGGTAAGGGAGCGTAAAACAAAATGATGCTAATGTTGTCATTCTCATCCTTAGGGAAGGATTTCTGGCTCGGGCCTCTGGCTTTGCATTTCAAATTTCTAGTCTGAAAAAGCAGGTTGAGGTTGTGAGAATACAGCCAATGCTGAACACAGCAGTATGCAGCAATACCTCAACACAGCCTCAGCTGTTAGTTCCTGAGCTGAAAGCATTACAACCATATTAGGCTTGTGCTCTACCCACACTTGCTAGTCCTTTTCAGAGGCATGTGCAATTGACCTAGCTTTAACCCTGCTCCTTCCAGAGTCCCACCTCTGCATGGCACCGCATGCTGCTTCGTGCCTCTTGCCTGCAGCCAGCTCATCCACCCCTGACAGCACTGCCCTGAATCAGGAGACGTACTTAGCTGCCATTAGTTATTGTTTATTGTTTCCCCCATGTTTTTTTTTTTTTTTTTTTTTTTTTTTTTTTTTCCCTCATTGGCCTTGTTATTTAAGAGTATGCACAGGTCTGTTCATTAGTAATGTTTCTTCTCTTTAGTGTAGTCTCCAGCATAGGGCTTAGCATAATGAAAGAAGAAAATGTGTGCAAGTTCAGTAATGTAAGTGGCTCCCCTTCCCATGCTCTGAAGCATATATTCGTAAGTGAGAAAAGCAGGATTTCCAGGGTAATGGAATTTCCAGGAATGGACTGGTTTTAAACCAAATATCTTAGTGAATCAGTGTATATTCATACCTCAGGTTTTAATGAAACAAAAACTGTGAAAAGCAGTGACTAATCTTCAAAGCAGTTACTACCACCATAGCAACACTGATGTTAGGCACGTGAGATATATATCTAACCTATTAAGTACACTTCTTAGAGTCAGTTGTTTTATTTAAAAAAATAAAAATAAAATAAAATCAGACTCAGTATTTGCTTGTTGTATTAAATTATTTAGCTTGATGATGTAATTTTTATTTATTTATTTTTTAATAAGTAACAGGAAATAAAGCAGGAGCCGCACAGTACACTATGAAAATGTTCTATACTGAGGATGGGTGTTATTCCCTTTGTAGGTCGAGGAGTTGGGTAGCTTAGGATAAGCCTCTGGCTTCACACAGTGCTGTGAGAATGTGTTTTGCTTCACTATTTTTATCAACATGAGAATGCAGGAAAGGGAGAAGAGCAATAGCGAACAGTTGATGCAGTACTGTCTTCAGCTACCAGAACTATGCGCTAAGTACCTATGAGTTAAAGCCCTAGGATAATTCCATTCAAGAGCTCAGAAAAAAACAACAGGTATTTTAAATGGAAGAAATGTACAAAAAAAATCATGGTCTCTTTTTTGTTCACATCGGTGTACTGGCCTATTCTCTAAGGATTTTCTACTGCATTTCAAATAAGAACATGAGATACATTTGAAAGAAAAAGATGATTGGTACATTTTTTCCCCTTTTTCTGAATGACTGTATGGTATGAGAAACATTGTACTATTTTTTTTCCTGAGCCACTTCCTTTAATTTGTCCTATTATTTAAGTACAGCTTTCATTCAAAACACAGGAAAAGAACAGGAAAAGGATTTAAGGATGTGTTTTTAAAAAGACAGTCTTCTAGCATGAATATGCAGTAAAAAAAGGTTTCAACAGAAGTGTGTTCTTTACTTCAGGAAACATCTTTCTTCCAGAATCTGTACAGACTTTCCCAGCTATATTCCAAGGTCATGTTCAACTTTCAAGATCTGATTTCACATATTTATGGACATATTTCAGATAACAAAATCCCTGAAGAGAAGCACTGGCAATTCATGTCAGTGTTGAAATTAGAGGATGGTGTGTTATTTTGCTCTTGTGGTTTTTTATAAACTTAGCAACAAGGCATTTAACTCCATCTAAATCTCTAGAGTGTTGTGGACTCCTCAGGGACAGAACCATAAACCAAGAGATTCACTTTCTGCAGAAAATGATAATAAAAATCAAGAAAAACTATAATTCAGATTTCACAGGAAATATCACACTGCATGGTCTTAGGAAAGCTTGCAGATCTGTTTACTTGTTAAGTTATTGGTTTTATTTCTCTGAAAGGTAATTTCTTTCCTGGTTTGTTGTGACCTAATGCTCATTAATGGCTTAATGATCAGAAACTTGATGATCCTCCTTTTATGAAAAAATGTTGAAAAGAGCGTGGGATAGGAGATATCCAGAAAAAGATTGTTCATTCTCACATACATCATCTGCTTGTTTTAGAGCACAAAATATGTTTTTACCTGTAAAGGCAGCCACATGTTTACCTCCAGGAAGGCTAATATTGCAAGAGATTAGAGCTGCCTCTTGGGATGTATTTCCTGTTTTTCTTTTGCCCGCTCTCCTTCTCAAGTGTTCTTAGCAGTGTAGCTCCTTGCAAAGCCTGCCATCAGGTAGGTCAAATAGTTTTTACTCGAGAGTTGACCCATCTTCAGTCCACTCAATCTCTCTCCTTAGAGCATAGGTTCCAGTCCTGAGAATCACCTCCTATTCTCTTTTCTTCCTTCACAGCACCTTTTTGGCAAACAGTCACTGAAGGGAATAGTAGGTGACTCCCTTTGATCAGTCCATATTTGAAAGGAAGTTTTAAGGAATTTTCTGTAGTAGTATTCTTCTGCCCCATAGCCATGCTACAGTCCTGAGAAAAACAAACAAACAAAAACAACAATAACAAATACACTTAGTATTCCTGTCTTGGAAAAAAAAAAATATAAATAATAATAAAAAAATCTGCTGTTGTTACATTGGTGAAGAGCTACTTCAGTCTTAGGTTCTATTAGCTAATATTCAGACTACAAAAATAGCTATGCAGGCAGACATACAAAAGCCAGGATAAATCTAGAGTAATTGCTGTATTCTGCATTATTTATTTATTTATTTATTTATTTATTGACAAATCTGATTAAGCTTCACCTCAGTAATATTTTTTATTTTTTTTCCCCCAAAAAATAGTAAAAACCAAAAACTTTTTTTTTTCTAATTCTGGTTTAAGCTTTAGCAGAGTAATTTATATCTCTATTTTCCTTACTGGCATCTCTTGTTCAGCTCAAATTGGTTTAGTTACATGAGGATAATACACTTTTCCTGATTCAAGAGACAATAATATTAATATCACAGTTGGAAATAGTCTTCCATTAATATGCATATTTTCTCTTCCTCACATATGTTAGAATAACATCCAGGAATTTGTAGTAAGATTCTGATATTCTGTTAATTGGAGTCAGAAATGTTATCAAAATATATTTAAATGGTATTTGACTGACAGGTAATATAAGCAAAATGACTGATATTTTTCAAAAACAGACACAGCTAATTATTGCTAATTAGTTAAGAATTAATTACAAAGCGACATGTTTACATTCATTAGTAGGCATCAAAGTCTAGATGGTCATTCTGAGGGCTTAATTTTTATTTCCACAAAAAGAAAAAACATAAACACAAGTAAATCTGATCTTGAAAAACAAACACTCATGAACAGAAATATTTCTACCTCTAATGGTACACTCCACATTGCTTGTTGAAATAGAGGAATATCTGTAACATGCAAGAAGGAAGTAGAGTCACAGTAGCTTCAGTTCTTTCCGTGTGAGACTGAGCAGCTTTATTGTCTGCTGGCATTAGCCTTCATAATTAGGATATCCATATTTTCTTTGGAAAATGAGTAACAGTCTTTCATTAAATACTATATATATATATATATATATATAAGGATTTTGCTTAATTTTTTTTTCTTGATTTGTTTTTAAAAACACACAAAGCCGCAAAGCCCATTAAAAGCTTTCAATAAGAAGAAATTAATATGAGTGTGCATATCTGCATTGTCCCTGATGAAAAGAAATATTACTTGCTCTATTCAGCAATATTGGACAACTGGAATACATGAGGGGGGAAACTTACTTTACCCTACTATGCTCTTTTGCTTGTGTTTGCACAAAAGGTCATGCTGAAGCTTGAGCTAAAACCCAGCATGCTTCCTGTATGTGAGCTTTGTGTCCCTTCATGTTTCAAGGCACCAGTCCATGTGATATACCCACAGCACTGTAAGAACTGTTCAAGTCTCAGCTGCCTTTGACTATCTCTGGCATTATACAAGAGGGTTAAGGAGAAGCCTCACAACCAGCATATCTGCCCATGGCTGCATACAAAGGATGGAATAAATGTTCATCGCTTCCAAGTCACCGTATATTTGATCTTGCATTTCTATCCCTCCAAGCATGTTCCAGGGCTCATCTCAAACATCTAAATGAACCCAAACTTGGATTCATGCAGCACATTCTTGAACCTAGTTCAATCTACCCAGAAGGCTGATTTTGGCTTTATTCAAAACATTACAAATGTATCCTTTGAATTCTGTGGCATATTATGGCAGCACAGAATGCCATTTGACACATCACAGTGACATGCAGTTTCTTTCAGAAGGTAAGGAAGTCTGACCAAGCCAATTTAAAACAAAATGGTCAAAGGTATTTCTTTTACAAGAGTTGGGTTCTTTCACCTGCTTACTAAAAATTAAAACCCTCTTACAGAATGAAATAGTTTAAAAGAAAAATACCTAGTAGAAAGAAATCCATTCCTTGTTAAACACAACTAACTGCAAATTTCTTGTCTAAAGGCAGGGATTCTTTGATAATATGTTCTTCCTTTGTTATTTAGAAGAGCAAACTCAGTGATCTAACAAAGCTGTGAGTTTACACAGGGAGGAAGGCACTGCTTATTAGCACCAGCACACATTATGTAGTGTGATCACAAAGTTTTGTAGCTTTACAGAGACTTTGTTCAACCTTGATCTAATGAATGTTTCTAGCCTTAAAATATGCTGTGGTGCGGCATGCTCTATATGAGCTGTATTGCAACGACAATATACAGCTGTATTTAATCGGGGTTTTCTTATAACTCAAAGAATTATAAGAACACCTTGCTGATCTTCTTTTCTATTAGGCATATCTGCCTGTTATCAGTTAAAGAAAAATAACTTTTCTTCCTAAGCAGATATGATACGTCATTTGAAAAATAAATTAAGTACCTTTTCTAATTCTTGTGTAAGTTTTATAAATACTTTTTCAGCTAGAAGTGCTTATGTGGTATTGAATGAACAGTGGCTATAAACACTTTACTTTGGCATTAGTTAATGACCACTTTCATCACATATTCATAACAATTATCACCAACACAGCGGGAGGGGAAAGGGAGAGGAGGGGAAAAACAACAGGTCTTCACCTTGCTTCTTTATGAGATGAGATGATTTTTTTTTTTTTTTTTTTTTTTAAACATAGAATTAATTGTGTATAAAAGAGTTAGTATAGAATGTGACAAACTAGCCTTTAATAGAGAGGATGAAAATCAGAATCAAGTTTTTAAATACCTGAAATCATATGACATTGTTCCATAATTTTTTACATCAGTTTTGCTTTTGAGGTGTTATTTGAGATGCAAGGCTGAGCCTGGAACAGATAAGTATGCGTGATTGAAACTGTACTTTAAAACTCCAATTAAAATAGATTCTTCATGCATTTCAGCCACTGCAGTGTCAGCCAAAAAGTGGAAGTGATCGGAAAATGACTGAAAAAAAAAAAAAAAAAAAAAAAAAAAAAAAAAAATCAAGCTGACTAGCCTATTTTCATGGAACATGGTGACTTTTTACCTTTCTGTACTGCCAGTCAAAACCAATTTAATTTGTACAATGTTTTCTGATATGCAAGTGGTATTGCATAGTGGTTTATTCCATGTATGTCATGTTTGTAGCATCTTCCAAAAAAAAAAAAAAGGAATAACCAAGCTTCTCAGTTTACCTTCTCCTCGAGCTACTTTTACTTCTCAAAGTCTTTATTTACACACATGCTTTTATTTTTTTGCCTATATTGCTCTCTCCTTGTGTAAACATTGCCCCACAGTTGGATACACAAAATTAAATCATTTAATGGATTTGTGGTTTAGTTGATTGAGGTCCCTGGGTCTCTCTGCACTCCTGGCAGCCATCTTATTCAGTCTGTTACTGTCATTCACTGTCATTTCCACTTGGCTGGCGCCTGCGATAGGTCAGATTACTGGATGTCCTCAAAATATGATATGAAATGGGGGACTGTGATTTCAATACTGATAGGTAGTGCTCTGCTTGCTAAAGCTAGCTGAGGAGGTCTTGGTAAACATGTAGTTTCCTCAGGCTGTTTGAGGAATCAGTGGAAGAAGTGATGGTAAATAGAGAGCCCATCTGTCTACATTTACTAATAAGGCTATGCTTTCTGTAATTTGTTTTTATTACGTGGATATTGTGAAGGCCAGGAGCTAGCTGGTTTACTGAACCAGGATTACTTTAATGTAATTAGCATTTTTAAACCTAGACCGAATTGTGCACCTGTTCATCTGTTTTACATTCACTCTCTTCTGTTCTGTCTACCCAAATGATTTCAGGTTTTGGGGTGCTAGATTTAATTGTGCAGCCCTTCTCTACTTCCCCTCCTGACCATGTCCCATTTTCTCATACAACAGCTACATTATTTAGATAAGATGCCAAGTTATTTTTCACACCAGCTTAGTGAAATAATTTCAAATATTTAATATATGTGCAGTAAAAGAACTGGACAGCTTGTAGGAGATGTTGGAGCATTTTGGGACTAGCAGCTCTCTGATTCAGAAACACATATGAAGCAATTTAAGCAACTGCAGGCGGTGCATCTCTGTGACTCTAAATGCATTTATAAAAAAAAAAAAAAAAAAAAAAAAAAAAAAAAAAAGATGTTTGTATGCTAATAATAGAAAAAAAAATAAATTTGGATGAAAATATAATTGTAGATCAAAATGGTGACATCTCAAGGGATCAGAACCACTGTTTGCTTTGTTGTTTGTTTTATTTTTTTTTTCTTCAGTTGAGCTTCAGAAAAAAAGATACTGAAATAGAATATGTATTTTTGTAAAAAAAAAAAAAAAAAAAAAAAAGATATCCAAGCCTCAATGGGACTTTGTAGCCTATTCCATCCAAAGTCTGAAGCCAAACTGATTGGCAATGCAGCATATAATGTTCATTGGGATGAAGATGGCCAAGCTACCCTTGTTGGCAGGCTGTAGATAATAAATATCCTGGCACGTCAAACTTGTAAGGGAAGTAAAGTGGATGGCATAGAATGGACAGTGGTGAAAATCTTAGCATATATGTAGTAGCAAGCTTTCCACAAGTGGACAGACCTGACTCCTACATATTCTGTGTTCTCCAGTTGTAGCAGTTTTTGTTGTAAACCATAAAAACTGCTTAATATGTCCTAAGACTGAAAGATTTTTTCAGTCCTCAATTTTTTAAGGAGTATCTTATCTGTATACCTATCCCTTTACAAATAAATCAATGTGGATACTACTGAGTGTAATGATTA
This sequence comes from Oxyura jamaicensis, assembly GCF_011077185.1. Taxonomy (NCBI): domain Eukaryota; kingdom Metazoa; phylum Chordata; class Aves; order Anseriformes; family Anatidae; genus Oxyura; species Oxyura jamaicensis. The sequence goes on from NC_048894.1 coordinate 77,172,885, forward strand.
CAACTTGCACTATTTTCATGTCAAAAGGGAGTGTGGTTAAAAACAAATTGTTCTTCCTTTTACATCCATATACATTTAGATGGCTAATATGATTTCTAGAACAATTTTTCAGCTCTTCTTGCATGCTTGTAATGTATAAGAAATCACAATGTCATTGCAACAAACAGCTACATTTCTCCTACTAAAATAATTATTTGGGAAAGTATGAAATGCACTGTGGAGGACATGCAGAGACTTATTTTCCATTATAAATAGAAAATTCTGAGAAATATTTCAGGAATCCTTCAGCAAAAGCAGTGAAAAAAAAAAAAAAAAAAATCATAGCTCATAGCACTGAAGCCTAACTAAAACCTAGCAAAATGCCTGGTCTTTGACACAGTTTTTGGCTATCTGATGGTTTGAGTTCAGAGAAGTAATGAAAGAGACATGAACCAAAAAGAATTTGATGTGGCTAAATAATAAGAGAAAATGAGAATAATATATGAATGCTAAAATAATTGTAAAGAAAACAATTTAAAATGTATTTGTAAAGTTTAATTTGAAAAGAACAATAGTAAAAGTAGTGTCTTTATTTATGATGACCTGATATAAAGGAACACCTTTCCATTCAGAAAGTTTCTACATGTATCTTCTACAGAATGTTTTTTTCTCTTGTGCCCATTACTCTGCATGTCTTTTTATTGTTGCAGAAAGCAAGAGATTCTTTTCTCCATTCAGCTCATGTCTTTCCTAGTCTCATGGTCTCATCTGGGGCTCTGGAGAATATTAATGTCCTAACTGAAGCTTCTGCCTTAGGGAACAGATGCCAATGAATATCTCTGAGACTCTATTCTTTTTTCTTCAGCTGTGACCTGACAGGAGAATGTAAAGGAGCTGAGCTGGTGACACTGACCCACTTGTGCCACATCTCACAGACCTCCCCTTGACCACAGAGGCAAAATTTGGATTGAGCAACTGACAGACCCAAAGGGAGAACCTACAGTTTATACACTTCTCCCAGGTGTGTACTGGAGACCTTGAACCATCACGTAATTTTACCTCAGAAGTCTCACCATTGACTCTTTGCTTCCCTTAAAAATAGCTTAGAGAAAAGGAATATGGTGCCATTACATGGCATCTTCACCCCTTGCCAGCCTTTCTACATCTAGAAGAAGTCCAATAGCTTTTTGGAAGACTTTGGAGGAAGGAGGGAGAAGGGATTCTTCAGTGACTGAAACAGAGATCTTTCTTTCAGGTATCAGGTATGAATTTTTCAAAGCAAATATATTCAGGAAGATGTTGTTAGTATCATGTCATCTGCCTACATGAAACTTCTCACCTGCATTTCATGTAATATAATAAGAGTTACAGCAAAAATTCAAATGACAATCATATTTGTTCCCTTCCGGTATGCCCCATTACAGGAGTCTGAAACAATGTGTTAGCACATTAATAAACAGCAAATTGATACTTGCAAGGAGACAGTAATTTCATTATTAGTAATCTCCTTGCTAAGGCAGAAAATTCATTTTCCACTTCTCTACCTTATATTAAAGATGAAACAGAATTGTATTTTTACAAGTATTGTACAGTGAGAAAATTAATAAGAGCCCTCTCTGCTGAAGAATTCAAACCTTATGCTTTTTCTCTTTCAAATCTTGTAAGAATATTTTACAAAGGACTTCAAAAGGGGTAAAAAAGTTATTATAATTAGATAATTTATGCTACATGAATGCTCAGAACTTTAAAAAATGATCTAAGTTATTTATTCAGTTACTTTCTAACAGAAGCAAGCCTTTACTATACTGCATAATTTATAACTTAGTGTGAAAACACAAGTTAAAAGCTTGCTAAAATTGTGATTTCTTCTTGCAAATAAAGTTTAAATTAAGAATCCCACTTCAAGTCTTTCTCTGTCCTTCTATGTTTATGACTCCTGGGCCCTCATCCAAAAAGGTACTTGTTTAAATTAGAATAAGTTTTTTTTATTATTATTTTTTTATATTTTTTTCCTGTGGTTTATGTCCCTGCCTAAGTGCTTTGAAAAGATCAGGTCCTACAGAAGCGCTTGGTAACTTTAGGATTAGTGCTGTAAATTTTAGAAGACCTTAAAATCATGCAGTTCACTTGACAAAAAAACTGCCAGATTCTGCTGGAATTTTACTTGGTGTGAGACAGATTTCCATTAAATGGAATGCCATCATTAGTAACATCCCTGTGGAAGTCACTGCATTAAATACACAGTAAGAAGTTTTCCCTTTGTTGCTCTTAACAGCAGTTGGAAGAGGGGGTGCTGGTGCATAGAAGAACTTTGCAATTGCCTGCATCAGTGAATGAAATAGATCCCCGTGTTGAAGCTTGTCTGTGTCCATTGGGAAGCTGCGACAACCGTACCTGGGAACATTGCAGCTCTCCCAGACCACACTGCTTGGCAGTCAGCATGGCTCAGTGACCGTCCTTACCAGGCAGTTTGCATCCAGCCACCTGCTTTCTGTGCTGAGACAGCTAATGTGCACACTGTGTCATGCCAATTGCCCCCAATGCTAAGGACTGGTCCCAGGCATGTTTAATGTATGTGCATAAATGTAGCATCCAATCCTCATATATACCATGGATGGATTTAATATATTGTTAAAAAGTGGAAATTCTTTCCCTAAAGCTATTCACTCACAGCAAGCTGCTGTAAATTCCTGTGACTGAGCAAGTATTACTATATATGCTAAACGGATATCATAGAACCATTAAGGCTGGAAAAGACCTCCAAGATAATCTGGTCCAACCATCCCCCAGCCACCAATATTACTCATTAAACCATGTTCCTAAGTACCATGTCCAACCTTTTCATATGATGCAGATAGGTATAAACAGACCAGAACAGTTCATTTGCTAACCAAACACATTTGACATTCTTTATGTATTTGCTGTTCTATACTATTGCTTCTAAACTTTCTGCAGACTGTAAAAAGCAAATATATGCAAACTAAAGAACATAAAATGTTATTCTTACTTACTTACTTACTGATCCTCAAATACAATGCTAGAAATGCACTGTAATGCCCTAAGCTATCTCAAGTCCTTGGTTAATTTGTACAGAAGTTGGTGCTAACACTATTTTTTGTGAATAATATGACCTTCTGATCATTTAGCCCTAGACTTGCTCTTGCTAAATGTCCACGATCACTTTACATGATATTTGCTGGTGGGAGATAAATGATATTATGTTTTCTGCTGTGCAAAGATCTGTACACGTGAACATGATTTACATGGATTTGGTGCATTGTAAGTTAGTAGAGATGAGTTTAGTTTAAGTAAAAGTCATGCTGTGTAACTCTTTTCCCAGAAGGATTAAGAAGAAATGGATGGAGGGGAAAATCTGTCAACATCTCTACACATCAACCTCCAATTTCCTCTTAATTATATGAAGCTGTGGTGACAAGGCACAGAGCTTTCACAGTGCAGTAAATAGTGACGTCTCCAGCCTCTTTTTGGACCACACACATGAATCTTTCTGATAATCTTAAGCCTTTGTTTTTCCAGTCAATCTATGTCGCAGTTTAGTTCAGCTGCCTTCCCCATCTTACAGGTTTATAAACTTACTGCCATCTTAGATTTTCTTTTATTTATTTTTTTTCTTCAAAGTAGCCAGCATCTTCTCTGTCTTGTACCATATTTCCACTGCAAAAAACTTAACAAACTTGTAATGTCCTTTAATTTCATCAATAGCAAGTTGTCAGATGAGATAACCATTTTTACAGTTCTTCTACTCATTTTTCCTTTGGCTGTATAAATAGTAGTCATGGTTCTTTGAGACCATTCAACATGGCAGACATAATAACATTTGCTTGAGTTTTTAATACACAATTAAATTTTACTTTCTTATAGTCAATATTTCATGGAATCTCTAGTTTCTGTTAATGTGGCAGACAGCAGAACATGGAACAAATCCTAGAGCCTTTTCTTCTATCACTCTAGCAAATTTTCTCTTTACGTCTAGGAAAAATAATTCCTTTAGTTCTGCTTTAACACATTTGTCTTAGTAGACAACATCTTTTATGAAAATTATTCTTGGCCAGTGATGCTCATTACTATGGAAAACAATATATGAATAGAATATGAAATAATGAATATTTAATTCCTTTAGAAAACAAAATTAAAACTGCTTATGGTACAATGTTCATTACACAAATGCCATTTTGCATGAAATATGTTTTTGCTTTATTTCAAACATGGAATATGATTACAAAGTTATCTATCATCTAGAGGCATCGACAAGTAGATCTTTCTGATGCTGTGCTTCAGAATTCCTTGGGGTGGAAAATGAGCCTTTTGACCAGTCCACGCATATGTACACCATATCTGTTACCCTACAATACCACATCAGAAGAAGGGTTTAATGAAAATGTTAGCAGTATGTCTTTCTGTCAACATATTCTTTGTGATTCTTTAATCATAAAAATATCATTGTTCTATAGCTTCTTAATGTCATTACTTTAGATCCTGGACCTGCAAAAAAATTATGCAAGTGAACATCTCTATATTTTTATAAATACCTTGTGAGTTCAAAGGAACTAGTCACTTTTGAAGGACATGAGTTAGCCATGTGTATGATGCTCACCCAGCAAATCAAGCCATCTGAATTCTCAGTTGAAATATGTTAGACGAAGCAATCCACAATCTGTCCCAGTCACTATCCCAGATTTTAAGCTTTGTGAAGTAGATTGGGCCATGAGAAATCCTTCCCTGTTTCCTCATTCAGCTGATATGTAATCAGTGTTGCTGGTAATGATTTTCAGTATCAGCTCTGTCTTAGGACTAATAGCAGAATAAAAATTCACCCATCACCATATTTCATTGCTCTGTTTTTTTCCCTAGTAGTTGGTGCTTAAAACTGGAAATCGTGAACAAGGGTACCAAAACATTGGGCCCAATACAATTCTGCAACAATCCATCTAACAGAAACACAGCCTGGTTCAAAACAGAAGGTTGCCATTGGCCTGAGGTTTTCTTTTACAGAAACAAAAGAAAGAAATGATATTAAAAAAAAAAAAAAACAAAAAAAAAAAACTTTTTTTATCCATGTATTTATTACGTCAGTTTTTTTTTTGTTTGTTTGTTTGTTTGTTTGTTTGTTTGTTTTTAATCACCAAGGACTAGAACAGCAAAAAAAAAAAAAAAAAAGGCAGTAAAGTTCTGTGGGACAGTTGCATTGCACATCATTTCTAGTATTCTGGTCCCACTTGAGTAAAATGACTTGTCTTGCAAGTTGCTGATTCTTCTTTGTAACAGTACATTCTACTTGAAAGCATCAATTCCTTCAATTACTGCACAACTACATTTTGCAGTAAGGCAAACGATCCTCTAGAAGGCTTCTTAAATAATTAAATTAATAATGTCCTTCTATACATTGTTTTTTTTTTTTTTTTGCCAAATAATTATTCAGCATATGTATTAAATAATGTATTAAATAATTTATGTATTAAATGTATTAAATTAAAGAACTATTAAAGATGGCAATGTATTAAATAATTTACATGACACCATAACAAGTACTTTATTGAAATACATTAGACTTGTTTTATTTACCTTTGAAAACTTGCTCATAGTGAAATCAGTAATCTAGGTTTCAGTATAGCCATGTTACAGTTCATCCTATTTTCCTTTTACTTTCTGATTTATATTCTTCAGAATGTTTTCATATCTCGTGCAATGGTGGGATCTTTTTTTGTAAGCTTGCCTGCTTATTTTATTTTTTTTCCTTCTTTTTAGGTTTCTGTTCTAATTTTGCTGGTTTTGCTATGAAGTAATCAATACAAGGCACCATAACTACAACGTTCTTAGATACTCAGAAGGGAGGATGGGAGACAAATCCAGAAATTTCTACTAAGTATGTGCACATCTGTCATATTAAATCCAGAAAGTCACATAAACTCTCTCTCTAAAAAACAAACAAACAAAAAACAAACAAAACAAAAAACACAAATGTTTCCACATTTGAGGAGTATTTTAATTTTCAAAATTAATTCTGAACAACAAGATCCCAAACTTCACTTGTCATATAACATAATTTGGAACAATGAATTGAGTCTCCTCACAGAAGCAGGGATGACATCTCTAAGGAGTCCAACAAATGAGGAGTCCAACAAATGTCTGTTCTTGGCCCTCTCAACAAACTAGTTTCAGCTGTCAAGTAAATAAACAATGTTTTTTAAATGTTACTATTAATATTTTGTACCTTAGGGGATAAATCGGAAGTCTTTGAATACAAAGTGAGTATTCATTATTTTTATTCTACTGATATTTAAACATACGTTTGCTGAAGTCTTTAATGAGTATTTCCAGTCTGGCAAAAAATCTCAGTCTTCTTATAGTTCCAAGATAATAGCTAGCAAAGACAGGACAAAGAACCTACTTTTACCCATCTAAAGAGCATCAAGTAATATATATTAGTTAAGTAATATATTAGTTATTTTAAAGGAAGCCAGGGAAAGTGAGGATTGAAGTGGGAAACAGCTTATTTTAAAATATCTGGAGACAACCATCAAAGATGGCACTGTAACTTTGGAACTGAGAAGTTTTTCAGAGTATTTCATAATGTGAACATCCCACACTGAGTTTAATGTGTGCTGGAAAACTAATATGTCTCACCGATTCATAATGTAATAAAGGGGTAGCCTATTGAATCATGTGTTATTTATTGTTCTCTGAGAAAGGAGAGGGATTTTTTGTATTACCTCCCTAATGTATTTTTCCAATAACCCTGTAATGTTCTATGATGAGAATTTTTAACCTTTGGAGTCACTCTAGTTTCACATTTGTATCAAGCCTTCTGCAGTAGCTTGCTTTGCTTCTGCTTTAACCATAGGCAAAGGCAGTTACAATCAGAATGCAATCAGTTGTAGGGGCAAGCCCCTGTCCAGTATAGTCAATACTGTGCATCAGAGCTGTTGTTCACTGGATCCCACATCTTCCCTACTTCTTCCATGATCTGAGGTTACCATCACTAAGTAAGGCATGCTGCTGTCCCACAGAGTAAAGAGAAGGAAAAGGAATGGTAACATTACTCATCCCATTCCCTGCTTCCCTTTTCTCCTTTGTCAAAATATCCATGGACATGGGAAGTGTGAGTGAAGAGAGCTTTTCTGCCCATTTCTGTGGCCGCCAATACTGTCTTAGGAGCCCCCACACAAAGGAGGGAAGATATGCCTTTGGAGTTTTACTTTTTTTTTGTATACTTTCAAAATCAGTTGTTCATATTTCACACACTTAATATATCATAGAAATGTAACCTGTAAGGCACCTTCTAGTCCTTCACCTATTTCCCTGACCTAAGAGAAGTTAAAACCATCTAGGTTTAAAAAAAAAAAAAAAAAAAAAAAAATCCTTTTTAAAAAAAAAAAAAAAAAAAAACATTCCTTAAAAAAAAAATCTATCTTAAAACCATTAAGGGACATTTCGTCTGCTCTTTCAAAATTACATTGAATAGAATACTGGACTTGTCTTACATCAGAGCTAATTCAGATATTTGGAATATATTTTTATGGCATATATTTAGCACTCTGATTAGCAATCATTACAATGCTCACATTGTATTCATATGTATTCCATAAATATACACACAGGTCCATATATTTAGCATAAGATGCAGCATTTAAAAATGTGCCCATTTAAAAAATGTTAGACCATTAATTCCTTCAACTTAATTAATTAATTTATTTTACAATTGTCACTGTAAAATGCACTTATATTCTGAACTTTACCTGAGTGTCACCCGAGGACCAGCTCATATTTAGGTCCAATGGCATTTAGAAAGACAATAGCAGGTTTGCTAAAATTTCACAATGTTGTCAGCAAGTTTGCAGTTTAAACCTGAATTCTCAAAAGAAAAACAAACAAACAAACAACAACAAAAAACAATGTTGCCCATCTCTAATATTTTTCTTATTTCTTTTTCTGTCATTTTCTGTCTGTTTTAAAATTGCAAGAAAAGTATCAAAGTATCATAAATTCCACAAAAAAGTAGCATGAATCCCTTTACTTCCCTTAGTCTAAAGTGTGCTAAATAATTAGTTTATTTTCAGCATTTAAATGACATTCTGAATTCTAATTCAAGCACGTCTGCTTTTTTGTTTTTGTTTTTGTTTTTGTTTTGTTTTGTTTTGTTTAATACTGTAAAATACAGATTCTAATGTTCACAGGAGGACATAATTTATCTTAATGATGGTGTATTTGATGCACCACTATACAGCACACAGGGGGCAGCAGTCCCGCTGCTAGCTGACTATATAACTTCAGAGTTACAGGGAATGCAGAGCTTGATATCCAGAGAACAACAGACAGATAACGGGACTGCAGACAAATATTTCACAGGTCAGTGTCAATAAACTGACACCAGCCTCTGGTCTGAATTGCGTATCTCCAGGTAGAATCATAATAAAGAGCACATAAAGCTCTCCTTTTTCACTGAGCACACAAAAGGAAAGACTAAAGAAACATCAGACAGATAGATTAAGTGAGTAACTGTCTTTTAATTACATTTTTTACCAAAGGTTGAGATGCTATTTACAAGAAAAAAATGTGAAGCTGCAGCACATGGAAGGGGGACAAGAAAAGAAGGAAGAGAGGAATAAGATATACCCAGCTGGCACAAATGAACATAAATGAAATTAAGTTGCCTGAACAGCGGGAAATACAATTTGTGCCGGAAACTGTCAGACTGATCTCATCCATCTCTCAAACAAGGCTATCAATCACTGTCTCATCCCTGTCTCCAGCATGGTTTTTCTTACCTCCAGCTGGCTGTACTTTAGCACAGAAGTCATGTTAGCTGAAATTCATTGCTTCTCGTTGCTCATCTCCTTTTCTTCAGAATTTCAACCCCGGAAAGGTATTATTCTGCCTATATAACTGAGCAATAAGCAGATCTTGGGCAGGAATGGAGGCTGCAGTATTTAATCAACACAGCCATGGACTGACACCTGGGAGATGGATTACATTCATGTCTCTGCAGTAGACATTGGAAACGTACTCCTCCTTGCTCTACGTGTTTCCACCTGCAAGGTCACCACATATATGCTGAAGCCTTCTTCATTACTTAAGCATTTCTCTCATGATCTCTATCTATAGATAACATAGATCTGTATGTATTCATACATGTTATACATACAGTAGAGGTTTAATCCCACATGCCCTATATTTTAGGTTTCAGATATCTGTGAAGTGGCAAAGAATTGGGAAAAATGGTAGGGGTATGCATACAATATGCAACTGTATGACTGCTCGCTGTTCAGGAACTTAAATTACTAGAGCATAATACTGGATTTGGCACTGGGAGCCCCATTCTGCCTAATGGAACACAAGCGGTGAGCTGTGGGTGAGATCGGGGCAGGCCAGGCAGCGGCCTCCCTGACAGGGACACAGCCCTGGAGAACCCAGGAAGAGCAGAGCAGTAACCAGGGCTGGCCAACCTGCCAAGGACTGTTGGGCAAATCCACTTCCATGGCATAGGGCCGAAGCCAAGCCAAGGGGCTGCAGCTGATGGTCCCGGTCCAGCCCAGCGAGGTCCAGGGCCAAGCACAGGCAGGACGCAGCGCAGCGTGGGCAGGGACCATAGCTGAGCAGATCAGCACACTGGCAGCTCCTGAAGGAGAGGGGGCAGCCCCTGCCCAGCTTCTCAGCCAGCCTCAAGGCCAGACAGCTGCTTTGTCAAAACTGGCCTTGAGCTGCGCTGCTGAGTCCCCAGGGTGATGGCAGAATTTACTCAGGGCCCTGACACTCCGTGGGCAAGTAATGCAGTTAGAGCCTACCTGAATTTGTCTCTGAAATACATTCATTGCATGGGTATGTGATAAATCTGTATGGAACTGCGTACACTGAAATAAATGGAACAGCTTCCATCCATAGTGAGTTTTTTATAAGCATTACTCAAGTTACTACTGAAGACTGACAGGCTCTGACTTTTTTTTTTTTTTTTTTTTTTTTTTTTTTTTTTTTCAAATACTCTTCTAGCTGCTTAATTTTCATGACGTTCTTTGTGACAAAAGTAGCACACAGCAAGACCTTCCATACATTTCTTCATCAGGTATGCTTTTGAGAAAAGTATAAATTGATTCATACCTAATAATGACTAAATTCCAGAAGTCATTAGTAAATCAATTCAGGGAAAATTACCTTTGACTTTAATAGTAATTTCATGCATGAATGGCTTAAATGATCAGTCTGGCAAGGTATCATACTTGCTTACCATTTAGAACAGCCCATACAATGAACAGCTATGGTCTATGAAATAACTCCAGAAGCTTTTTGCCACTCTAGCTCGTTACCTGCTCTGATTGGACCAAATGAATTTCTGGACTCTGACTTTCTATGCATTTCGTTATGACTCAGACATTTCAAAGCTAATGACCATAGATTCAGAGCATTGATGATATTGACACACAACTTTTCAAATTGGTGGATTTTCTTACAACTGCATGTCATCAGAGATCCAGACCAGCAGCACTTTTCTAACTAACAGCAGTGCTATAATAAAGTCAAATTGCTTAATCAAAGCACTTTCACCTGTGCTTTGTGAGATGCAAACATTTCAGCTGAGGTAAGAGTACAGTGAAATTGTCTGTTTTGTATGCATAATAACTACTTCCAAATGAAATTTTAGCATCAAAATGCAAGGTTGAAACTATCCACTAGATCCCACTTTTGGGTCTCATGTATCAGAACAATGATGCCACAGCAATGTAAATCAATGAAAATGTTCAGTATAACTGAGTGTATCTTGCAGACTGAACATCAGATATTAATGAACAAAAAACATTCAGTATTATAGAAGGGACGCCTCAAACCAAGAGTGTGAAAACTGTTCTTCTCTGATGTTAGTCAATGGCTATCGACTTACTTACTTTTTTGATTTAAAGAAGACTACACCACTAATGCATTTTTCAAAACCTTTCTAATATTTGATTAAGGACAAAGTAGATTATACATCATACTTGCTTGTAACTGTGCAGTAAGATGCAAATGCTTAACAGAAAGTCAGTGAAAATTTTGATTGCTGTTAAAACACACGTTACAACTTTAATCAATCAGATTTCCAGTGTGATTTGGGAAAAGGATACTGTAACGGTTTTATGGGACTCTAATTAAGATATCATCAATTATGAATAGACAGAAGGTATATTTTTGACATCCAATTGTCTCCTTGTCCTGCCAGGACTTCAAGCGAAGTGTATAGCCTATAATGCAGAATTAAGCTTATCATGGGAGCAAAACCATGACTATTTTTTTATTATTATTTTTTTATTTTTTTTTAAATCAAATCATATTAATCCAGGAATTATGTATTTGATATGGCTTCTTTTGAGGGTACTTCATCAGCTTGAACAACTGTGAAAAAACATATCAACAACAGTTTCACCTACACTGTTTTTTGGATAAAAGGCATAACATAAATGTAAATTAGCACTATTAAGGTCATGTGAGGTAAGTGAAATCAGACTTATTCTCAGTATATGCATTTCATTATACTCAGTGATTTTACAAATGCTGCCAGATCTAGTCTTAAGTTTTCAACTTTGCCTATTAAATATGCTTCTTTACATACACCAGACAAGCAAGAAACTTTCACTCAAGATTGTGAAGAAACTTTAACTACTTTAATTCAGGTGCACTAGCCTAAATTAACCAATGCATGCTATTTTTTAGGTACATCACTATCACTTACAAATTGCAAGTAAACTACATGATCTTCCAAGGCATCAACCAATCTTGTTCTGCAGTAAGGTATCTTGAAAAATGTTTGTGGATCCTGCAATATGTAACTAACTCTTTTTCTGTACTTTACATGTTATCCAAAGTCTTAATTTAATAAAGTTGCAAAGTGTTAATGTTATTTCTCTGATGTTCTTTTCTCACATAAGAATGACTACAGTTTCTTGTTTTCCTCTTGACAAACTCTGTTTAAGCACCATAGTGCTTAACATCTTAAATGCTGTTATTATCATCCGCATACTAAAACAAAGTGAAGGAGAGAGGGGTGTCCCAAATGTCTTCTGACATTAATGATGACATCAGGAATGAGCAGCACCATTACTGCAATTAAACAAGAATACTATGGAAATAGAAAAGCAGACATAACAACATCTTTTATAAAACATTTGGCTTATTAGCCAAAAAAATGAACACAGTACTAATCATGAATCGATAAAGCCAAATTCTTAACAAAGCCCTGCATTTCTGGGCTTGGTGCAGAAACCCAAGGAGTTCCCTTGTATTTCTGAGCAGGTGAGAATCTACAAAAAGGGCACCTGTTGTACACCTATTCTCAAAGTAATACTAGTAGTATGTACAGTTTGTTCTGGGAATATGGGAATAGACTTTTTTTTTAAAAAAAAAAAAAAAAGAAAAAAAAGAAAAAAAAAAGTTGTACTTGTAGTTGTACTTGTCTGGATGTTCCACCATGAATTTTCAGAAGGTGTTGCGGGTCGGTTTGTCAGCAGAGACACAGTAGGGGGTGCTCTCCTGACAGTCTGAGTGCAGGGTCAGCTCCTGCTTTCCTTTTTTTTTTTTTTTTTTTTAGAAAAAAAAATAAAATCTTTCTACTATGAGCCTATGTCCAGCTTTTCCTCCATTAACATTTTGCTTTCTAGAACCCAAATGTACTGAAATTGTGCAATGACTTGTTTGGTTTATTTTTTCTTCGCACTTCTTTTATACAGGAAAATGAATGGAGTGGAGGGTTGTCTTCTGGTCAGATTTTGACAGGAATACATGGCTTGACATGCACTGGAGAAAGTAAAATGCCCAGCGTGCCCTTGGAATTGAAGTCCCCTTTGGTCATACTTTTCAAGACAGCTCCTAGTTAGTTTAATTTTAAAAAATCATGCATATTATTTTCTTCTAAAGAAGTGAGACTCTAGATACTCGATGCATGGCAACTCCATGATACAGGAATTTGGGAATGTATGACACTCAAATTACTAATTGAGTATTTTGTAAGAGTTAACCAAGAGCTTTTAAAATGATCTTTTCAAAAATTTTATTTATTTATTTTACAGGCACGAGCTGTTCCTGGAGGTGTTACCTTCCTTATTTTGAAATGATTTTTTTTTTTTTTTTTTTTTTTTTTTTTTTTAAAGTACATAAAATGTGCCTTTAAAACTGCAATATATCCCAAAACTCTGCATTTATTATTATTTTTTCTGGTGGGATTCTAGCAGCTAGTTAGTCTTTCTAGGCCATGTTTTCCGGTACTTTACCTCACTTCAACTGCATTTATTTATAACCTGAAAGCTCACATTACCAAATGTTCTTTTTCTTATCTTTTATATCCCTTGAGACGTATAACCCTGGCCTAGATTAAAGAAAATAAAAGAGAGACAGGAAATACCACAATATATTTTTATGCTCCGTCCATTCACTTTTTTTTTTTTTTTTTTTTTTTTTTTATGGCTTTATAATCTTCCATCTATCCACCAGGTTGTCTTGCCTGAGTCTGAAAATGCATTTAGCACACGAGCCTGGAAGCCTTGTAGTTCTTTGTTCACCAGCATTGCTTACCATGGTGCCTCTGGTCAGACAACATTTGCGCTTACCACATCTATTTATTTAGAATGATGTGCCATTTCTGCTTATTATTAATAATGTCTTAATTTTTCATTCTACTAAGAGGAAAAAAATATAGAAATAATGTCTGTTCTTTTGTTTTGTTTTAATTTATTCTCGATGATTTAATTACAACAAAGAAGTCCTCAATCAGAAAACTGTAGTGATGCTGAAACATACGTGGGATGTGGCCTTGTTCTATACCCCTTATAAATCAGTACGTAAACCTTTGACAAAAATCAAAGTTGTGACATTACATAGAAATAAGCTTCATAGTCACATTACTAAAAACAGCCACTCATTATGTTGTGGTGTCATCAGAACAGCTTGTGTGATACACTCACAAAGATGTTCACAGGCCCTTAGCTTGGATGGGGATGTTTCAGAGGGGGTTGTTTTTAAGTTTAAAGGATTTTTTGCTGCCTGTAAATTTCAGCAGGTCTTACCTGCAGCACTTGAAAACTAAATTTTACAAAACATTTTAGAAAGCTTAATCAGAGTATAAGAAAAAAATAATCATGAAGCTTTTTAAATTCCAAGCTGAAACCTTACAAGCCAACAGCAGGTGACTTTCACAGAATCACAGAATTTTCTAGTTTGGAAGAGACCTCAAGATCATCAAGTCCAACCTCTGACCTAACACTAACAGTCCCCACTAAACCATATCCCTAAGCTCTACATCTAAATGTCTTTTAAAGACCTCCAGGGATGGTGACTCCACCACTTCCCTGGGCAGCCCGTTCCAATGTCTAACAACCCTTTCAGTAAAGAAGTTCTTCCTAACATCCAATCTAAAACTCCCCTGGCGCAACTTTAGCCCATTCCCCCTCGTCCTGTCACCAGGCACGTGGGAGAACAGACCAACCCCCACCTCGCTACAGCCTCCCTTGAGGTACCTGTAGAGAGCGATAACGTCACCCCTGAGCCTCCTTTTCTCCAGGCTGAACAAGCCCAGCTCCCTCAGCCGCTCCTCGTAAGACTTGTTCTCCAGGCCCCTCACCAGCTTCGTAGCCCTTCTCTGGACTCGCTAAACTTTGACTAGACTTTGAAGCCTCAGAATGTGTTTCTTCCCCTTCTTTGTTCACATCTGCATATAACTGAACTACACACCTATGGCTTCCTTTTATTTATCCATTTTTTTTTTTTTTTAAAAAAAAAAAAGCTTGCTGAGAACTTTTAATCAGTGCCTGCTAAGCTTTCTTGCTACAGATGGAAGGGAGGGTGGTGCTGCCAATGCACAGCTGTGGCAGGTAAGTGCAACCAAAGCCACCATGGCAGCACTGCCCATTGCTCCCAGCCCAGCTGTGGGGCTGTTTCCTAGCACTGACCCCTGCTGTGCTCAGCCAAAGCCCTGATGCCATCTGTGACTGTGCAATACCCCACAGGTAAGCAACATTAAGCTTTTCTATATGGACACTACCATTTGTTTAGCTGCATTGTTGGCAGAGTTGCAACATTTTACTGAAGACTTCTGTTTTAATTATTTTTCTTCAAGCAGCAGTCTATAAACAAACATGTCAGAGAGGAAACATACAGCATCTGTAACTCTGTGTCACAGGACAAGATGGTGATCACTTTGCATCTTTTTGCACAAGACGGATCCTCCCCTCTACCCCGCGATTTGGTAGCTAAAAAAATGTAGAGCTAACTATGAAATTCTTAACAGAAATTCATTTTTCTACAGTACAAATACTAACTAGCTTCATAACTGAAGCTACGTACAACCTTTTGAAGATAGGCAGGGGAATACCTTCATAATGCTGTCCTCAATTTCATTAATCCCATCATAAAGCATCAGTTAAGCCTGCACTAAACAATCACAGTAAACCTCTAAATCCTGGGAAACTTGCCCGCTTCTGAATACAAAAGAGCTTAATGAAGTCAATGAAGTCTTAGTTCATGACAAGCCCTAAAAGACAATGTAAAATAAATAAAATTCCCTCTAATTAATTTCAAGTAGTTCTCCCATCTCTAAAACAAACACTTTTTCTCACCATAATACTAATATTTTCTTGTTCAGATTTTCTGATTTTAAGGACTGATCTACTGAAACCTGGAAATATTTTCCCTGCTTTAATATAATTAGTTTTTTATGCTACTAATATGTGTTTCTTTAAATAAACTGTGGTATTTAATACTTAATTGAATTAGGAGTTCACAAAATTACTAGATGTCCAACATTTGAACTTTCAGCAAAGACTCAAACAGGAAGTCATTTTATAAATGACTAGTTATTAATACATAATAATTATTGATACTAGTTAAAACAAAGATAGTAGAGGGTTCTCTTTTTTTTTTTTTTTTTTTCCCCCACTATTACCATATAATCAGTTATTCTAATTCAAACAGTATTTCACACATGAACAACAAGAGTGTTCCCTGAATCAGGGTAATGTGTTCAAGACCAAGAACGGGGAAGATTTTTGTTCTCCAGCACCACTGCAGTCACTTCCCTACCCCGTTCCACTTTCACAACTTCCCAAGGGGAGCAGCTGCTGGACAAGTTTGTTTTATGCCTCTTATTAGGGATGGGGGCTGTAGCGGGTTTACGTGGCAAGGTTTTGGTAGCAGGGGGCCATAGGGGTGGCTTCTGTGAGAAGGATCTAGAAGCTGCCCCATGTTTGGTAAGGGCCCCACTGCTGACCAGAGCTGAGCCAATAAGTGATGTTGTTTGCACCTTTGTGAGAGCATATTTAAGACAGGGGAAAAAAATGCTGCACCACATAGCAGTTGGGAGAGTGAGAGGAGTGAGGAACAGCCTTGCAGGTGCCAAGGTCAGTGAAGAAGGAGGGGGAGAGGTGCTCTAGGCCCCGGAGCAGAAGTCCCCTACGGCCTGTGGTGAGGACCATGGTGAAGCAGGCTGCCCCCCTGCCCCCCTGCAGCCCATGGAGTACCACAGTGGAGCAGGGTTCCACGCTGCAGCCTGGGGAGGAGACCAAGGTGGAGCAGGTGGGCCTCCACTGTCAGAGACTGCGGCCTGTGGAAGACCTCTGCTGGAGCAGATTCCGGGCCAGACCTCTAGACCATGGAGAGGAGACCATGCAGGAGCAGGTGACCTGGCAGGAGCTGCTGTCCATGGGGGATCCAGGTTGGAGCAGTTTGCTCCCGAGAGATGGACCCCATGGTACGGGCCCATATCTGGAGCAGTTCTTGAAGAGCTGCTGCCTGTGGGCAGCCCACGCCGGATCAGTTCCTCAAGGGCTGCATCCTGTGGCAGGGACCCCACAACACAGGGGATGAGAGTGACCAAGAAGGAGAGGTGGAGAAGAAGCGCTATAGTCTGACCATAACCCCCATTCCCCCGTTCCCCTGCGCTGCTCAGGGAGAGGAGGTAGAAGAGGGTGGATGGAAGGTGCTTTTAGTTTCTTTCCTTTGTTTCTCGCATCTCTAGCTTGTTAGTAATAGGCAATAAATCTTACTATCTCCCTATGCTGAGTCTGTTTTGCCCATCACGATAATTACTGCATGATCTCCTCATCCTTACCTAAACCCTTGAGCCCCTTTCATCGTATTTTCTCCCTGTTCCTCTTTGAGGAGGGGGAGTGAGAGAGCAGTTGTGGTGGAGCATGGCCACTCACCCAAGTAAAACCACCACAGGGGCATACTGAGGCTCATCTTTGTACAGGTCAACTGTAGGAGCTCCACAAGTACGCAGGTCACTGTTGGGCATGCACAAGGTGAAGTTTTCAGAGGTACAATGTTTGTTAGAATACCAGAATTGCCCTTTTACTCAAGGGGTGACAACATCTACTGATTTTCATGAAAATCTTGCTGATTTTCATGTCCATGCCACAAAGCTGTACGCATTTAAAATGGAACCAAGTATTTAGTTTTCTTTAAGAAGAAAAACAATGTGATTTTCTTAAACTAATTAGAAAAAAAACATTTTGATCATTTTGCTGAAACTTTCTAAAAAGCTAGCCTGAGGAGGAAACTCAGCCTTCAAATTCCTCCTGAACTATTAAATTTTGGCAGACGTGTAAACAACTTATAAACAACTGAAACACTTTTTCTAATAATGCAGCCTTTTTTGTATTGCTTATAGGCAATTGCTATCATTTTAATTAGATATATGTGTGTATGATTTATGTCTCATGTATACTGTATGTGTAGTTTTTAAAACAAGATTAAGTGATCCTGTAACATACAAAGAACACATTTTTTTTCTTTGATCTTTCTTTGCAGTTGATTTCCTTTAAACCCTGCATCATCTTAATAATTTTTAGTTTTACCGATTACATAACACTCTAAATCTTCAAAACAACATGCAAACTGTAATGATTTTCCATATACTAAGAAAAAAAAGACCAAGTCATTTATTTTTTGATCTAGGAAAATGAGGGGGAAGCATTAAAAATTGTCTGCAGTATTACCACTGCATCTGTGAGCCAGATTTGCTCCGAAGTTCTGGGTGTGTTAACCAGCTCTGAAAACAAAGCAGCTTTCTTGTCCCTTTAGAAGGACTGTACAAAGCTTTAAAGGTATATATTATTAACAATAAGGAAGAGAGTGGGGGGGACATTCCATTATTTTAATGTTTATAAACCTTATTCATACATCAATATGACTTCATTTTCTATATAATATTCTGAATTAAATAAAGATACTATCATATAAAAGAGGAGGCAATTCCTGGAGAAATTAGAAATGCGAGGTTAATGAAGTACAAAGACCACACATCAAAATGACACAGGCAAAAAATATGAAACAGCTTTAGAAATACAGTAGGTTTACATTATGTTCTTCACTATCTACATTAAAGAAAACAAGCATACTTAACTGAAATACATTACATTTGCTCTTCTCACTGGGTATCTGTTTCACATTTTTGAAAGAAATCTTCTAGGGTAATCGAAGAGGAAAACATTACAGTTCTTTCAACAAAGCTTTTAGTGCCTTCAATAAGTAGCCACTCTCTTGGAAATATATTGATCTATGTTCTAAACTCATTGTGGATCCTTTGCAGAAGTTCATGTCAAGTCATTTACTATGTTTATTATTTACTGCTAATAACATTGACAAACCCATTAGGTGCTGACAGTTGTAAAGTTTTTCAGATGAGAAATTCTTGGCCCTTTGTCAATGTAGAAAAAGGTTACAAGACCCCTTAATGAGATTCATTTTATCTCCAATTAGTAACAAATGCAAAACTCAAGTACATTTGACAAAAAAGAAATAAAGCCATTAACTCATTCATCAGTAGGTTAAAAGAAGCCAGCTGAACAGTTGAAAGAAAACATGCAAAGAGAATGCAAGCTAGACTGAAGTTTTGGGAAAGTTGTTTTTAATCTTAATACAACATTGAGAAAGGAGACAAAAAAAATAAATATTTTTAGTTTTTGATCTTTAAGAGCTGGTATTATATTCCAACAAAATTCAGGCCAAATTTACAAGGCAAGCCAAGTTACCCCATTTAAAATTTTAATGCTGTTTTTGGAAATCATTTGTGAATTTAAGTGCCAACTCCTACAAGAAAGAAATGTGACCTCAACATAGAAAACATCAGTTACTGTCTCTTGTTTTTGCTAGCTCAAAAACACTCACATCTAGTTCTTTGGTTTTATCTCCTCTTCTCTTTTTTTCCGTTTTATTTTTTTTCTTTTTCTCTTAGAAAGCAAATATTTTTTGTTATATCTGAAGGCCTAAAATCCACCACCAACAAAAAGACTCATTTCCCTTCTCATTTTTAGAATGGAAACATTGAAATAATTTGAAATAAGAGGTAGAAGTAAAGTTGAATGACATGTTTATAATTTTTATTTGGAAAGGACAAAAAATGCAATGCAAGGGTTAAGTATGTTTTTTTTTTTTTTTTTTTTTTTTTTTTTTTTTTTTTTTTT
>NC_048894.1:77192699-77261202 GCF_011077185.1 Oxyura jamaicensis
TTTTTTTTTTTTTTTTTTTTTTTTTTTTTTTTTTTTTTTTTTTTTAATTTAAAAACCCCTCTGGGTCCAAGGCTTGGTCATGTACCAGGATGACACACTGTCAAGATTCTGTTTGGTATACCCCCACGCTGACACCTCAGTATGTTTTCAAGGCCTGCACCACAGAAAACACTAGCACAAATATGTTATTTCTAAAAAAAAACAAACAAACAAAAAATAATAATTACGTACAGGATACGTATATTGAAAAGTATACCATGTATTTACAAGTTTGAGTTATTTTTTTTGGTAGTAACATCGTAACATCAATAGAAAAATAGGAATAATAGAAAGTTGTTTTCCTTTATGTCTTTTAAGTATTAAATTAGATGTTCAAAGGAGAACCTGCAAATACAGCTTTATATATAAAACTACACTGAAAGGCATGTAGAGTTGCCCTGCTACTTGTATAATTTACTGATAGTTAACATACAATGATTACTGGAGTTGACAAAAAATCTTGAATCATTTATTTTAAAATGCAAACATAGAAGCTCTTTTATTTGTTGTACCATAGTACAATTCTCTCATGAATATATATAAAGGTACAGAATAAAAAAACTGCTGTCCTTACATATCCATACACTAAGCTGTATCAAAGCAATAATACAGCTCACTAAGGCCCACAGTGCACACACAGGACTTCATCAACCCTTAGAAAATCATAAAGGCCCAAGAATAATGCAAATCAGTCTTCCACGCACACAATGCAGTGTGAGACAGTAACATTACAGGGATAGTTTTGTCTGCATACAGAAATAGTTTCAGATAATGGAAGTGTCACTGTATGATATTGCAGGGGACTCCTCTACACGCTCCACCAGGTGGAATTCAGAAGAACTTAATGATCCATAGTTGCTCTCAGTAGATTTCAAAATGCAAATTGACTTATTATGTTTCTTTAAGGCAGCCGAAAAAAAAAAAAATAAAATAAAATCATAATACATTTG
This sequence comes from Oxyura jamaicensis, assembly GCF_011077185.1. Classification (NCBI taxonomy): domain Eukaryota; kingdom Metazoa; phylum Chordata; class Aves; order Anseriformes; family Anatidae; genus Oxyura; species Oxyura jamaicensis. The sequence goes on from NC_048894.1 coordinate 77,193,689, forward strand.
CTGTCTCATGAGATGCTTATTTTTATACTCAACTGGAGGCAAAGCACATAGCCATGCAAACGTCTCCTAATCCTAGAAAAGGCATAGCACCTTTACATATTATTCTTCATAATTTTTATTTTATGATCACCTTGAGAGTCACAAAAAATAAAGTGAATATTTCAAGAAAATTTTACTGAAGTCAGAGAATAAATTAGGTTGTTTATACAGATCAGGAAAAAATTATCCCAGAAGGAGTGCATAGTGTTTTATTGCAGTCAGTTTAATGGGACTTAAGTGGTTCACATGGATTTGGCTTTTACTTTTAACCCCAAAGAAAAAGTTCCATTTAAGATACAGGTTATATTTGTCTAGAAGTCTGCTTGGGTCACTTAGAAAACCAGTGACATGTAAACTGTTTGCTGGGGAAAAATAAATAAATAAATAAATAAAAAATATTGAAGTTGCTGTCCTGAAGAGCTGGGACAATTGTTACTTGGGTTCAGGTTGGTGGAAAGGAATAATTTGCACGGATGCTGTAAACTGACTGCAGCCTCTGTCAGGTCTTTTCCTTCTTTCTCGCTGGTATCTGATCTCACTTTCTTCTGATCATTCTGGTTTAAAAATGAAGTTCTGGACTAAACTTCCTTCACGTGCTGTGGGTGGGAAATCATTCTCCTGCTATCATTTAACCTGAGTCTTTGCTACTCCGAAGGTAGAGGGAAGTTGGTATTTAGAAAGCACCTTTTGAAGAAATAGATATGGGGGCTTTGTTTGGTTTGTTTTCAGGCTAGGGGTCTGCTCCATAATGCCTTTATAGAATTTCTCTGCAACTCTCAGAATTATAGATATAATTCTCAATCAACTCTTCTGCTTAGGATGGATTAAATCTCCTAAATAATAATTTTAACTGTGGGAGCTGTCTTCATTGAAAATCTTATGCTTGGAGCATATCCAGCAAAACAACCCAGTTCTACTCATGTGCCTGTGGTTTTAGAAGTTGGAAATCAGAGTCTGAATGAAAATACTTATGCAAAGGTCAAACATCACTACAACTGTTTCTTTCTAGCACCACCCTAAAACAATCTTTCAGGTTGCAGCCCAGTTTCTGTCAACCACTGAAATTTTCGTTCTCTTTGTCCCAAATAATTGTACTGTTTGGGCTGACAGAACAGAATGCAAATTTGAGGTAGAATAATACTGACATCCAGGACAAATATAGGTGGCAGCAAATATTGTCTTTAATGGAAGTAAAAAATAATGGAGGATGAAATTCTCTTCCCACTCTACTCAACATTGTTTCTCTCAGTGGCTTAAAATGTGTTTTCTGTTGTGGTTTTGTTTTCTATTTCTAGCTTCTAATATTCCAAACAGCATACCTAATTAAGGGGTTGCTTAAGCTGGTGACATTTAAAATAGTACATTTTCAGAAAATCATATAATGCTTGACTAATAACCCTCTAGGTATTTTGTTTGACAGTCATCTATAAGGGCATTATCTGGTAGCTAAGAATAAAGGAGTGGTAGAGCTTCTAAATATCTGTTTTTAACTTTCTCTTGAAGGAGGTATGCTTCCTGCATGTGTGTACGTGTTTTACATTTATATATATAAATATGTATATGTTTCACAAGAGCTAATTTCCAAAATTCAGGGTGAATAATATCTGTAACCAGTTCTTTTTAATAAAAACGTTCTGCCATTAGTAAGAATTCAAGTGGCTGTCATATGAATATTTGTGAGAATTCAGCAGCCTGAATCTGTTCAAATCTGTTCCACATAATTCTGCCCTTCAGAAGACTTGAAGGACAGCAACAATCACAACAGTGGAAATAGAAGAACAAGAATGAAAGCAACTTTCATCTTTTTGGCTCATTAACACTGAAATGAGGTACCACGATTGGCCATAAAGGTGCCTCAGTGAATCTAAAAGCTGCAAGGAAGCAACTATAATTATTTTCCTTCTTGTGTCTTTTTTTTTTTTTTTTTTTTTTTTTTTTTTTTTTCTTCCCCTTCCTGTTTTGCTTCAGGGAAACATGCTGGGAAGATCTTCAAAACTGCATCTAAATTGCAAATACATTTAAGAATACATTTAAGAATAAATGTAACTGTCATCAATTATTTGAAATAAATGTGCTTTTAATCAAGTGCTCTATTATCCTGTTGCCCTGCTTCGGTATATATACACATATTTAAGCATCTACTACCACATATCAGAGGTCTGATAATAGTTACATACATATGTAACTGATAGCGGCACTAAAGTTACCAACCAAGACTGACTCAGAAAAGAATTATTCAAAGTAGGCAATGGTCACACCTTAATATCAAAAATGTACAAAAATACCTTGGCTTTAATACATTCAAGGGATTTGGGTGCCAATAGAAGATTTAATTTCATGGTCAAGTGTGATGTTAAGACCCCACAGACACCAGGGATCTTTTACGATCAGTAACTGTTACTCCTTTATTGATGACATAACTTCATTATATATCTGTTGCCCCCCCAACTTGCGGACCGGCGCCCTTCTTATACCATTCCCCCACAGCAGTACTTTCCCACTTTTTTCCCACTTCCCATTCATTGGTCAACAACTTTGCCCGGCAAACGCAAACCTCCAGCAACCTCTATGCCAGCAACCCGAGACGGCAGGGCGTCTCCTGAATCACCCCTCTTTGTTCCCTCTAAACTCTTTACATTCCTGATGGCCATGGGGCTTGTCGACCCCCATGGCCATACTCCCACAGTCAAGGCTGCTCTTGGAAAATGTTTCATTCATTAAAATTAGAGGGTCCAGACTCAGCTGCTCCACTATCATTGCAGTTGTAGCAGCTTAGAATATGGGAAAATGCAGATTCTTGAAAGGAGTCCAAAGTCAGAGTTTTGAAGGTTAAGACAAAAAGCACTCAAATTTAAACAAATGAACAAACAAAAAGATTCTCAAATCGTGGTATCCTGAAGTTTTCTAGATATTTTCAATTTTGAAAAATACACACAAAATGTAAAAAAACCCTTAGCATTAAACAGAACCATAATTTTTAATGCCATTTTAAAAAGCATACATGCAAAATGTTGACTCAACAGAAGCACACCTAATGTTGGTTTTAAGAAATCTGGTTTAGCTCAGACATTTTAGAAAATAACATATTGACTATCCTTTACATTACTTCAGATATTTCTCAAAATGCTATAGTGGAAACCCATCTAATGACGTGCACAGAAATCTTTAGGAACCAGACATCTAGCTGATATTAATGCCTAACCTTCTGCAGTCACTAATGAAAGTAACTAAAGGGTAAGGCAGGAGTGAGTCAAAAAATCAAATGGCATTGGCACAACCAGACTCCCCAGTAAAATCTCCTCTACAGCTTCATGTGTACATTCCAAAGCAGGGAAGACCAAGAAAGCATTGCAAAAGAGAACAAAGAAATCACTTCAGGAGAAATATTTATGTTATACAGACTTTAGAAGCGATCTCTCTGGTTTGAGGGAAGTATAAAAACATTGACTGGTATCAATGTCAAAAATCTGATACTCTAGCTGAAACTGTGGAGACTGGTAAAAAAGCACCCACTGCTTTAGGACTAAGTAAACTGTGACCATAAATTTTATCCTTGATTTTCCAATGACTCCCTTCAAAGACGTTATAGCTTTCTCTGAGACAGACAACATGAGATTAACAGGTAGGCAAGACAAACCTTTACTTCTGGGTCCTTTTGTGTCTTTAGCCTTGCTTATAGCGTTTGATTTAAAAACAATCATTATCTATTTTCATATCTGAGCGGCCAAGCTCCACCACAACTACTCTCTCACTCCCCCTCCTCAAAGAGGAACAGGGAGAAAATATGATGAAAAGGGCTCAAGGGTTGAGATAAGGCAGGGAGATCATGCAGTCATTACTGTGATGGGCAAAACAGACTCAGCATAGGGAGATAGTAAGATTTATTGCCTATTACTAACGAGCTAGAGATGCGAGAATCAAAGGAAAGAAACTAAAAGCACCTTCCCCCCCCCCCCCCCTCCCCCATCCAACTTCTTCTACCTCCTCCCCGGTGGTGCAGGGGAATGGGGGTTATGGTCAGACTATAGCGCTTCTTTGCCACCACTCCTCCGTGGTCACTCTCGTCCCCTGTGTTGTGGGGTCTCTCCCACGGGATGCAGCCCTTGTGGAACTGATGCAGTGTGGGCTGCCCAAGGGCAGCAGCTCTTCAAGAACTGCTCCAGATATGGGCCTGTACCATGGGGTCCATCTCTCGGGAGCAAACTGCTCCAACCTGGATCCCCCATGGACAGCAGCTCCTGCCAGGTCACCTCCTCCTGTGTGGTCCGGTCCAAAATCTGCTCCAGCAGGGGTCTTCCACAGGCTGTGGCCTCCATTGGTGCAGGTCCACCTGCTCCATCGCTGCAGTGTGGAACCCTGCTCTACCGTGGGCCGTACTCCATGGGCTGCAGGGGAATAGCCTGCTTCACCATGGTCCTCACCACAGGCTGCAGGGGACTTCTGCTCCAGGGGCCTGGAACACCTCTCCCCCTCCTTCTTCACTGACCTTGGCACCTGCAAGGTCAGTGAAAGGTCCTCTCACTCTCCCAGCTGCATGTGTAGCACAGTGTTTTTTTTTTTTTTTTTTTTTTTTTTTTTTCCCTGTCTTAAATATGCTCTCACAAAGGTGCAAACAACATCACTCATTGGCTCAGCTCTGGTCAGCAGTGGGGCCCTTACCAAACATGGGGCAGCTTCTAGATCCTTCTCACAGAAGCCACCCGCATGGCCCCCTGCTACCAAAACCTTGCCACGTAAACTCGCTACAATATCAAAACCCACACAACCTACTTGCTAGCTTTTGAATCCCAAACTACCCAAAACATTACCTCTGCTAATGCCCAGAACTGCTGCAACACTGAGGTGACAGAGCATCAAAATGCCACAGCTTCAGAGGCCCATGCACAAGAGACAAACTCAGAGTGTGACTGGACAACACCTGGAGAAGGCCAAATTCTTCCAAAGAGTAGTTTCAACCTGAGAAGCCATATTTTTCTCTACTGTGATAGTTAGGGACTTCCAGTTCCTAACACAGATTCATACAGATTTCATACCATGATAATGAACACATTAGTGTAGTTTTCTCATTACTATTCATTTTCTAGGTAGAATGCTCACCTCATTTTTGGGAACTGGGACAGTTTTTTTTGCTCTGCATTACAAAGCAGACAGCTCTCTGGCATGGTCCACAGCAGCTACACATGCATGTGTAGCATACACACAGCATATACTCCTCGTGACAGAGGTCTGATGACCCTCTGTCAGAACCCTTATGAGAAGAGAGAGACATACGATGCATGAAATCATCCCCTAAGAAGCTTCTTATCTAAACAGTACTTAAAAATAGTTACTATTAAATTATTTCTGCTGCTAATAAAGAAAGGTTTAAGAAATTCTATAGAAAGACACGATCAATATTGTAGCTATTTGACTGAATTTCCAAATACAGTACAATCAGTTTAAGCCAAAGTAACTAAGAAACCTAATCAGAATCTCACACTCTTCCAAGGGAACTTTCATCTTGTGTCCAAGTTACCAGAGATAAAAATTCCTTTATTTTCTCAAGTGCTATGCATTTCTGTTTTCAGCCTCAAAAATCAATTATTGCTGGCAGTTAGTAATTAAACCAACTAATGAGATGTTACTTTAAATCACAGTCCTACTTTCTTTGAACTGTTTTTGCACTAAACTTTAACTACCATATCTGCATCGTTCTCATCCCTTTATAGCTTTACAAGCTTGTTTTCCCATAGGCTGCTTTCAGTTAAACATCACCTGCAGTCATACTATTAAATAATTAACTAAATATTTTTAATTGCAGGTTTCCAGAAACAAGAAGTAAAACAAGTGGAGGTCCATTCCTTGCTAGCTATAGCGGGCAGATTCCTGTCATGTAAGAAATGGCCTGGTGCAGTTAACTTTTGCTGTCAGGTTAATTGCATTTATTTTGTCCAAGTACACCACTGAGCATGCTTATAAAGTCATTTCAGTGGGTTGCTGACCCATTTCTGCATTTTCTTTCAGATATTGGTGATGAAATTATATTGTCTGAAGTACATACACCCTTGGGACTAGAATGTCTGTTGTGTGGTTTGCTATATGGTTTTGAAAATGTCTAGAATATTTTATGTATATAACGTTGAACCTAGCAACAGGGAGATTTATGCAACATGAGAATGTTAACAATAAATGTCATATGCTTTATAAGCAATTATATTTCTGCTGTTTTATGAGTTAATAACATGAATAAATGGTTCCTTTAACATCCAGCTCTCCTTTCTATCTCTTACATCTTGCCGTGCTTTTTGCAAACAGGACATTTATTAACATCCTCTGCTTTGCATATCCTTTCTCCTTCAATGCACTGTTAGGAAATAGTTGAAAGCATCCTACCCTTTCCAGCGATATGATATGAAGAGCCACTCATCCTGCCATCATTGCGAGTCTAGTCGTGGAGAATCCTGAGTGATGCATTTACACAGACACTTTTATGCCTATGGTTATGCAGTTTGCCCTCTGGTCTCCCCTTAATCTCCGTCATGTCATGCCAGAGTCCCCTACTCTGAACTGGTAGGAACTGTGCTGAACTCCACTGCACACAAAATAGTATTTCTCAGCAGCATTCCCTCCTTTTCATTTTCCCTTTTATTCAGCAGAGCCTTAGGAGCTCATTCTCCCACTTTGGAATACAACCGCCCCCTGTTCTTTCACGCAGGCTTGTTCTTTCTCTCATCTGAAAGCAGAGACCTCAGGAACCCCTGAAGGCTTGTCAGTAGAAACTGGAAATACTGTACAAGTCCAGCTCTTTCCTTTTTACCCTGCATCTTTCTCTGCAAACTTCAAAGACAATGCTGTTGATCTATGCCACCACTCTATTATAAAGAGCCACCGAGGAACCAGAATTAGAGAGGAGGGGGCTCATAACTGCTTGACGTGGTCACCTTTACCTCTATCACATACCTCAAGATACTGCAAAACAGTGTTGCCCTTCAGTCACCCTTTCTTTCTTTGCTGAACCCAATCCCTGCACTGTCCCACCTCAATAGGACAAGGAGTCCTTGGTGGGTTCTTCTCCCAGCCTCGACTGCAGGGCAGTTCTGGGAACAGAGCCTCCACCTCTATCCAGCTGGCCTGGCCCCCGCCCTGCGCAGAGTGCAGAAATTCTCGGGAGATTTCCACTCTGACCAAGGGGAACCCACTGAAGGATGGATTTTTCCATCAACATAGGAAATTGTTCTCCATAGAGAAAGCAAAGAAAGAGGAGAATATAAAAGGACAATTTCCTTTCAAGAAGGGAAGAACAGCTCTCTGGGAATAAAGATGTGGTTTGAGGGTCAGGAGCAAATCCCAGTCATTGAGAGTGGATTTGGATTTCCAAATGGGAACATCAGGTTTACAAGGGCAATAATGATAAGATGTGAATTAATGGAAAAAAGAAAAAGAAAAAAAAAAAAAAAAAAAAAAAGGCATGTTTATGACATGAAAGAAGGTTTTTAATCAGTGGTCCTAAAGAAAGTCTTCAAAGTCAGATCATTTGTCATTATCTACAGAAATCATCCCACTACCAAATGGGATTTCTCCCTACTTCTTCTACAGCTTTCAGTCTTAGAAATACAATAGGATATTTCTACATCAATAGGTAGAGTCGGAAAATCACTTCACTGATCTGAATTGGACTGAATCTGGCAAGATTCGAAGGTATGCTACAACCAAGCTAATACCTCCTGCTTCTCTCCAGTTCCCTAGTGCAAACTATTTTTCACAGATCACTGCCACAGCCCACTGTGTTCTTGTCACTCTTAATGAACACCGTTTTTGTTCAAGAGGTGCTTAATACTTACCAATATCTGGGCATGATTGACACAGATACATGAAGCTGGTCTTCACCTTTATGCCTATCCCTTGTGGAATTCTTTCAATGCAGGGTGAGTTTTAGGTATCTTTTCAAGTATCAGAAGCTGAATCCAAAATACTGCAGAGAGAATGATTGAATATGCCCCTAGAATATAAATAAGAAAGTGCGGTAACCACCCTCCCTTGGTTTGCAAAGCCCATCTTTCCAAAAGCATTTATTTATCCTCCAACTAAGTTTTCTACTATAACACCACTATTCAAGCTCTCCAGAAAAGCAGACTATATATAAAACCAGGGTAGAAGTCTGATTTCATCAAAACATGATTTCATCATGTTAAAGGTTAGTTCAAATTCCATTCTATAACAGAAATATGGACATATTAATCTATTCTCATCTTGTTCTCCCTAGTTTTCCTCAAAAATATAATTCCTAATTATAATTATTTCATAAGAGTTTCACTGACAGCCTCTCCTCAATATACAAGTACCTCACATGAAATCAAGGCTAATTAATTATATGTGGACTCTATGAAAACATTTCCCTAACTTATATTCAACTCTGTATTCGTGATGCTCTTACGAGATCTACAAAATATGACTTGGCACTCCCTGGTACTAAAGTCTGCAGGAAGTAATAAGGATTACCACTTAGCCTTTGATATAGAAATCTACATGTACAAACAAATTAGAGGGAGAACTATACTAACCTCCACTTGTCCAATATTTTCTAGTCTAATACACTTTTGCATTATTGGTTGCCTTACTGAGGGAAAGACAGCATGTAACAAGCTTTTTTATAAAGAGCTTAACCACTTTAATCATGCTGTGTCTTAGCTGGCTTTGATACAGTCTTTTTTTGCCATGACTTATATTGAGTTTTGGACCATGTCTGAACAGCCACCTTAAGTTAAATTTACTCAGAGAATGAAACATTTTAGAGGTAAGAAGCTCCATCTGCTGGATATTCAGTTGTACATTCTTTTTCTGTGCTTTTTATAACATTCTTATTATTTAGATCTTTATTAACCATCTCCCTCTGTTGGAAACTTCATTCTTTTACATTATGGAAAATAAATACTTTTCCAATAATCTATTTTTTACTCAACACAATGTAGCAGAATATATTAACAGTAGTTACTGATAGGAAACAGTGTGGAATATCTTGGTTACCACCTCACTTTCCATTTGATCTACATCCAAGAAACTTCATCTCACAAATAACTTAATAAAAGCATTGAAATTAATTTGGACCACAAGATAAGTTAATACCTAAAGTGTGTTTGCAAGTCCTGATATGCATCCCTCACTTCTATTGTGGATCCAACTAAAAAAAAGAATATAGGTTTTGCACAACATTGCCCATATTTCTACATTATGAGCATGAAACAGTCTAGATGTTTCCCCTTTAATGACCAAACACATTCCAATCATTTTCCAGAAGGAAAGCTGTTTTATTCATTCACATGAAGGTTGGTATCAGTCTTTTCAGCTTGTTATATTATGAACAGCAGCTGCCAGAGGCCCCTGCTGTAAGCACCAGGTCCAAATGACAGCTTTGACAGAGAATATGGGCAATATTTTTTCTCCATTCCTTACTTTTCTATTAGCCATGCTGCAATATCTCAAGGACAAATACTCAGATTACTGCAAAATGTATTTATGACTTATGCCCTACATCATCTATCAAAGAGACGATCATCATTAGAAACAAATTAAAATTGAGGCTTAAAGGAAAGCAAATATTTGCAGAGATCTATTTTATTTTGACAGGAGTGATTTATGTTTCTGAAAATTTAACTGAGCTTCACTTAGCATTTCAGGTAATTGATAAATTATCTATTTCTCTTTCTGCACATAATCTTGTTGTTATATGTTTTGATATTTTTTCTGTTTTGTTACAATAAGGAACAGAAATCAGCCTGCAAGTCTTCTGTGCTATTGAGCTGTACATTACTCTAATGCTGACCACAAAGACCAAACAACAAAGTTGCCTTTCATCCTATACCTGACACAGTTTAATACACATATTTGCAAAGAAAGATTTACAAAATACTTTAGGAACAATTCACATCTTTAAATCATTGATTTTACACTACTTTATGAAGTACACTGGATCCATATATAAAAGTAATCTTTTTCTACAGGCAGATAAAAATGTCCTGCACTTAAAAAAATAAAAGAATTTCTTTGCTGTTTCCACAATCCCATGTCAAGGGATTTGCAAAACTCAAGAAGTAGTAACACTTCATCTTTATCTTTACCGTTCTTTCTTGTTGAATGCACTTCATCACATCCAGGATGAGCTTATCAAAAAGATAAGGCATTGGCACACTTTGCTGGCTGTCTGTTGTCTGTATTGTACGTGCACTGGTCTTAAAGTCACAGAAGCATTATTGAATGAGGGATGTTGCTTAGTCCCCTGTGCATTTCCTTGTTGCAAAAGCCAGAGAGAAAGTAACTCACATCCCTACACACATATTATTGCATGGGCCCTGCAAGATGTGAGGTAATTCTCTCAAAAGTAATGCTTATAAATTGACTGCTACCATACCTAGACCTTGTGCTGTGGAAAAGTCATAATTCCAAGTTTCAAACACATCTAAGATTTCTGGCATACATTGGTAAAATTCAATCCATGATTGGTCTCATTTTTATAAATCTTGATCCTTATATGAAGCAGAGAAAAGAAATACAGAACTTTAATGCATTCTAGGAAGTATTGTTATTATTATGGCTCTATATCCTCCAGCCCAAAGTCCTTTGAAGCCCTTACTGAACTATATGTATATTTTACCTGAGGACACAGTTGCACAGATCAGTCATCTGGACAACTCATGGTAATTTGTAACCACAATAAATTATCATCCAGAGATCAACCATCCTATTTTAGAAGGCTTATTCTCTGTTCATCACAACACAGTCATTCAGACAACTCATAGGTACTCTTTTTAACTAAAATTCTTTCTGAAACAGAAGTTAAAACGGTTCCCTAAATACAAGGCTAGTTTATAAGGATATGTATCATGCAAGAGAAAAATCACATAGGCTAGAATATACAGCATGGAAATATGAAGGGAAAGACAAAGCAAGTACTGGAAAAGGGGCAGATCAAAAGAAGAGTGGGAGACACACAGATAAGTGCACTTGAAAGTTTACAAGTGCAAGGAAGATTAGCATCTGAATATAACTTTAAAAAAATCCTAAAAAAAAAAAGGTATTTTGTAATAGCTAAGAATACTTGGAAACTGAAGATGACATCAAGCTGTGTGATGTTGTTGACACACTGGAGGGAAGGGATGCCACCCAGAGGGACCTGGACAGGCTAGAGAGGTGGGCCTGTGCAAACCTCATGAGGTTCAACAAGGCCAAGTGCAAGGTCCTGCATCTGGGCCAGGGCAATCCCAAGCACAAAGACAGGTTGGGTGGAGAATGGATTGAGAGCAGCCCTAAGCAGAAGAAACTGGGGATGTTGGTTGATGAGAAGCTCAACTTGAACTGGCACCATGCCCTTGCATCCCAGAAAGCCAACCATACCCTGGGCTGTATCAAAAGCAGCGTGGCCAGCAGGGTGAGGGAAGTGATTCTTCCCCTCTGATTTGCTCTCCTGGGACCCCAGCTGGAGTCCTGTGGTCTGCTGTGGAGCATCCCCCCCCTTCCAGAACATGGACCTATTGGAGTCTTGAGGATGGCCATGAGGATGATCAGAGAGTTGGAGCACATCTTCTATAAGGACAGGCTAAGGGAGTTGGAGTTGTTCAGCCTGGAGAATAGTAGGCTCCAAGGAGATCTCATTACAGCCTTCCTAAAGGGGATCTCCAGCAAAGCTGGAGAGGGACTCTGTCATGGAGTGTCTTTAAGGTTGCTGTCTTCATCAGATATTTTTTTTTTTTTTTTTTGGTCCCTTCCAACCAAACAGATTCTATGATTCTACTACAATTCTATAAAAAAGGAGAGAGAGGCTGAGAGAGAGAGAGAGAAGGAGAGAGAGAATGGAGAAGAAAGTGAGCGGGAAAGACCACTTCAGTCAGAGCAAAGACAGGCAAGCAACAGTCACCAGAAGGGCTGAAATTTTAACTACAGAAAATGGAAAAAACATTGAACCATTCCAGAGTTCATTTACCAAAGTCTGTGCAGCCTCTTTTTAGAGATTTAACAGTCTCACTGGATGGGCTATGAGCCTCTAATACTCCAGTTTCTCAAGGTAGTGTATCATATTTTTAAATTATGTCACAATCTATAGTAAGGTCTTGTGGCATTTTTGCCCAAAATATAACACCAATTAGTAAAATTTAAAATCTCTTGTCTGTTAGTAGCTATTGACATCAGATACACTGCAAAAAGGCCAGAAAAGTTCTTTCTCAAACAGTACCACTAACTTGAAAATATTAGTAAAAGCCAATATTTTAGTGAGGTCAAGTGGAAAGACTGAACCCCCCACATCTAGATCCAGAGAAGATATGCCTCTGAAATAAAGACAATAAGGGTTTAATTTTAAACTAAGTTTCACTTTTTTGATTGGAGATATCAACCTGGATATTGAAAATATGTATTACTTATCTAATGGTTGGTATCTTGAGGTTATCAGAGAATATTGAGGACAGCCCTCTCCTGTCTGTCAGCATATAAAGGCAATGGGCGGTAATCACTTATAAACTCTTGGTCATATACCCCAAACTAACCCTCATCAAATCAAATGTCACATTTCTAATCAGTAGCTGATATAAGTTTAGCATGTTGTGCTATTGCTAATAAAGTGAATGTTCTTCCAGCAGGGAGATAATTTTTCCCTTATCTTTTTGCTATCTGCATGACAGAAAGCACAGATTCTGCACAATTACAATCTTTTGATGCAGGTCTTGCTTTTAATGATGTTTGCTTCCATTTGAGAAAATTGGTCATTTCTGCCTTGGCTCAACATCAGATGCATTTTGTGTGAATGATATTTTAAAGGCAGGCTTTTTTTATTTGGTGGCCTATCTCATTTGGACTGTAGTCTTGCATTAGTGCTTCAGGCAGGCTGGGGTCTCTCACCACATGACCAGGCCCTTATGTATACAGAGGGACAACTACAATTGCACAACATGTCAAAAATCAAACAAATTCACAGTGTCTTGGAAGTTTCTAATCCCTCAAATATTTTGATGGTGGTAGCCATTTATGGATTTATTTTTCTGCTTGGATTGAAAAAATAGATAAAATATCGGCAGTACTCCTTAGAAAGGAGCTGCAATTTTTGTTCAATTCTAAGTTTTACAACCGGCTCTGAACACATTTTTTCTCATGCCTAAATAGCATCTTCCTGTGCCAGCAGTCCCACTGAAATCAATCCTATTGAGTTCATCCCTACTAAGTTTGTAAGAAGTTGAAATAATTCAATCAGCAGTTCAAATGAGAATCTGAGTTGTCACATAAGGTGCTAAGCAATGGACAGGTTAGGACACTGAGCAGTCTTTTTGACAGTTTCAAATGATGAGCAGACTTTGATTTCAATTCAAGAAGTTATCTTGATAGTGAAGAGGGGAGATATGAAGCAAAAGAAGGTCTCACAATAAGCCAGCCCAGGCCAAAGTCACCATTGTGCCTTCATAATATTTATGAGATTACATAAAGCTATTTAAGGCATGTGTTCATGGGAATTTTATTATTAAAATAGATTTTAAGTAAATGCAAAGTTTGTGTGGCCATTATGCTTTGGGAATAAAAAAACAGCTTATTTGGGTGTTGTCATCTGTTTCCAAATGACTTGCACTAAGCTGAAAGACCACTGAAATAAACTAGTTGTTTTATTACAGAGATTTTAATCTGATTACTGATTAAACTGATTATCTCAGTTTAAATTTATACCTTAAATCATAGCAGGAAAACTGTCAGGAAAAAGCCATAACAACCAAAAAAAAAAAAATAACAAATTAAAAGAAAATGAGAGATATAAGCCTTTCTGTGCTAGTTTTCTATCTGTGAAATCTGCCACATTAATTCTCTATTTCTTCTAGCCTTTGTCAGTCATATGTTTTGAGTCTGCAAGTGCCTAAGGGCAAGAACAATCCTTTGTATTTTAGTACCATGCTTAGCACAAAAAGGCATGGATTTCAGAAAGGGCCTCCTGGTGCTACTGTAACACAAATTACTATTACTAATATGTAATTGTTGCAGTATAGCCATCTGCATGAACAGTGAAGGGCCTTAATTTTCTTACCTGCTTTCAAAGTGTTTCTGAAAGTGAAATGGAGTCACATAATTCTAAAGAACATGTTAACACTCGTGATAAGAAAATAAGAAAATTCAAGGGGGATTAAATCTTCCTTTTTATAGGACAAGCACGATAAAAGATACTGTTTCTACAGAGACAGGGAGGTAGACTAATGCTGAAAATCCTCAAATCCCTCTGAATCCTGAGTTAATTAAAATGCCTAATGAAACTTTCTTGATCATGCTAGCAAAGCCTTAGCTAAATTAATAAGAATATATATCAGTTACTCATAGTTACACCACGTACTTTTAGATTTTCACTCAAAAACGATAACCCTAATGATGCTTACCTGCACCAAGACGGAGCAGACTTTTGCAGTTCTATGTCTAAATCATGTATTTTAAAAGTGAATTTTCTCTCCAATGCTAATGCATCTCATCTCAGATGCTAATGCATCTGATTTTAGACAATTCCTTAAATGTGAAATGTGAAAATATCAAAGCTGTAAGGATAGAAATAAACAGATTAGTTTTTTTGAGTTCTGTTTACTAATATTAAACTTATTTCATAATTCTACTGTCTGAAATTACTTCAATTATATAACTGCCTCATTGATGTGGTTAGAATTCAAAAGCAAAATTTGTCCTTAGGAATTCTAACCAGAGACTATGATACTGTTCTAAGACCTGGCCAGAGAAATACAATTCCAATCTTAGATGTGCCTAGAAAATATTCTGGGCCTCCTTTTGTACAGATGTCTGCAACATGTCTAACAGGACATATTTGTAATATCCTTCAGGTGACTGATTTGTAACTAATCATAGCTTCAGACTATATAGAGGAGTTCAAGGTGATCACTGCAGTCCTACGAGTGTCATATCTTCTCTGCTTTTACAATCAAATGAAAAAGACACTGATGTCTTCTACATTTTGTGACTGTTATTTCTGCTCAGAAACATTGCCTAAAGATTAACAGCTTTTCTTTATCTACCTGTACTTTTGAACTGAATATGAGTTTTGGCTTGAGGCAAGAAATATACATACTTTTAGCAACAGATGAATGCAAATGTAAATCAAAGTTTTAGAAACTATAATAATGTGCCTTAGTTCACAATGAACTCTCAGAAGAATGGTTTTCTATCCTGCACATGCACGTGCTGTCAGAAAGTCTACACACTGGAGATCTTATGAACTAAACGATGTCTTCACTACAAAGACTGCAATTCATATGTTTGAGAACAATCCACTGCTATTACAAAACAACAACAACAACAAAAAACTTGCCATGAAAAGGAACAGCACAGACTTACCTATATTCAAATTCAAAGGAATGGGCAATCTTACCAAATACATTTATACTCTTTCAGTGATAGCATTCTCATTTTATTTTCTTCCTACCTTATATTTCTCCATTCCACAAAGGCATCTGATATTTCACCATTACTCAAGGACATCTGTACTTACTATCATAAATTTCAGAATAAGCAAAACATTTCAGAATGCTGTTTAGATACCAAGAAACAGTAAAATAGTTTTGATGAAGTTTCAACAGACTAGAATTTAAAAACAATTTGATGGTAAGAAGTTGTTTTTGCACAACACTGTATGACAAGACAGAGTTATACATAAATATAAAAAATATGGCTTGTGAAATGATACAAAACATTCCTATCCAGACAGTTTATTTTGCTCCTACTCATCACTAACGGAAAGTTTTTATCTTACTGATTCTCCAGATTGAAAATGTCCAGAGTATCTATAACATGAGACATGGAAGAAGTGGAAACCTGATTATTCATATTTCATAAGCAGCACAGTAACAGAAAAGAATATTTTTAATAGAATATAAGAAGTGGAACAGAAGTTGACACGTTTGCATTTTGAAATTCCTTCTTCTGAAAAAAAAAAAAAAAAAAAATCAAATCATCTTTCATAATAAAAAACATTCAAAAAAAGTAATAATTTGTAATAATTTATAATTCAGTACTTGTTTACTCATTTGCATTGAATGTGACATTTTAGAGGTCACCAATTACATACATAGTTAGCATTCTTTTAAGAGAGGTAGCAAAATACTGTAAAAATGTCTCTTTAAAGGCATTATTGGAAATACCAATCCACTGAGTATTTATGCCAGTGTCATGACATACATACTTGGTAAGTTTAAGCAAAAAGACTTCCTGTGATCCATTCAAAATCATACCTGCAACTCAGATTAAGCTGAGTATTTTAAATACATAAAATTATTAGAGTTTGGGTGAAACATACTACATTTAGGTTCAATGTTATGTAGGCTGATGAACTGCAGATTATGTTATTTATACCCCATATGATCAATTAAAAAAAAAATCTTTATGGGTACTACTTGTCAGATTAATACATTATCCTCAGAATGACATTCATTAATGTCTGCCATGTCAGAAGGAGAAAAATATTTCACTTTTTTCAACCATGTTTATTGTATAATACCTCAATCTCTTTCACGGACACAGTGACAGAGTGGCTGTATTCATTATGTTTGTTTGACAGGATGACAGAATCCAAGCAAATTTCTATTTTGTGACTTAATTGAGACAAAATTTATTTTCTATATAGAGTTCATTGGACAGCTGATTACATTTATTCCAGCAACAGATTGTCCCACATAGATGGAAATGTGCTTTGACCATACAATGAAGTATGAGGTCTGACAGAAGAATCTTCAGCCAGGAAAAGTGATGATCTCTAATTTTCCACCGTTGAAATGGCTTATTTTCATAACCAGCACATGTTATGATAGTTTTGGAAATTGTCATCTGGACACGGTGTTGACCTTGGCTAGCAAAGACACACTGAAAGCTCAACATACATTGGAGAGCAAGGCTTGCTAGGATGCAGGGGAGGTACAACCATATTAAATACTACTGGGAAGATGGAGGTGGGTGAGTATTAGAATAAACCAATTAATAGCTTCTTCTATGGCCTACATAAACAACTGATATATATTGTCAATTAACTAACTATCCCCTTCACAACTACAGGATTTCCCTCTGCCATCAAGGTCCTGCTGAACAGAAGGTGGCAGAAACTTTTGTTGAAATAAATAATTCTCCATACATAGTAAAACAAAAACAAACAAACAAAAAAACTTTAAACCCTATATCAATCTCCCTATAAAAGTAAGAATTTCAGTTCCCAATTATTGAGCTGGGAGAGTTTGTAAAGTACACTAAAGTACACTAAACCCTAAATCACTAACTAGTAGCTTGAAACAAGCTTGCACATGCCTACCTGGGCTGTGATTATCATTGACTTCAAAAGACAGAAAAAAAAAAAAACAAAAAAAAAAAACAGTTAACATTAAGGAAAGAAATGAAAGGCTAAAGCTGTATAACAGAGAAAGCAAGCTTATCAAATACTTTTTTAAAAAGTATGTCATAGCATTTCAGATGTTTTCTAGTAATTCAAGACCTTTTTTGAAACTACTTCTAATAAATTCCTCTATGCTTGTTATCACCTGAACTAGATTACATGAATACCTTAAAAAATACCTGAATTTTCCTCCACTATTGCCAATCAAGTAACAATATTTGTTACCTCTGACATTAAAATCCATCAAAATACATGAACGTTTAACATATTTCCATGCAGTGATCGTATTTGGGCAGAAGGCTGCAGTAGAAGATCAGGTTGAAATGCCCCAAGAGATGTGTAGATTTTATTATTATTTTTGTTTTTCAACTCCATCTTTGCCACTTAGCTTGATAACTATGCAAGAACATTTACAAATTTCAAAAAGCTTTCGTAGCACAAAAGCTGTTCTGACAGACTCCCATCATTAACTGCAGCTAGGTTGATGATCTGCATCATGATCAAGATGCTGTATAAAGAAAAATATTTCCATTCATTAGACATTTTTTCTGACTTGGTGTTTGGCAAAAATCAGTCATGTATACTTACTATATTAAACAATATTCATACACATAAGACACAAAAGCTATAACAACTTTAAAATGTAAAATCATAGTTAATGATTAACATACGATAAATTTAGTCCTTAACAGGATTTACTAGGCTATATGCATGAGTAGATGAATGAGAATCAAAATTGCAGGCTATATTGGCATTTTTGTATTATGATAAATTGGGCCATTTTTTCATAGCTTGGTATCAGTTATCTGAGAATAATGAGCTGGAGAATGTGGTTAACATTTTAGTAAAAGTCTTTGCAAATAATTTAGAACAATAGGTACAGTACATGACATTTTGGTAATCATCTCATTTTTGAGAAAGTCAGCACTTTCCCAAATAACATCTAGATCATGTGTATCATGTTTTTTCTGTTCATTGATCAAAGGGACACAATTGCCACAGACAACACTAGTTGCACTTAATTTGCAAATATATTGAACTGCAACTCCTACTACAAGAACAATTTAAAGCTTTCATAGCAGTGATACTGAACTAATTACAACATTGCTGCTAATAATACTGATCCTTTCTTTGTCAGTTTCACCTTTCAACAGATTATCTCAAAGATTCTAACCCAGTAACTGAGGAGGGCAGTCATCTTTATGCACCTAAAATAAGAGAAGATGCAGAAAAAAAAAGGCATTAATGGGCATACGGTGGGTAAGTAGCAGGAACAGCTGCATTGATTCCAATATGCTTCTCTGTACCCTGGAAACATCTTAAGTGCCAGGCACTATACAGACATAAAAGCTCTTTTTCTTTTTTTTTTTTTTTTTTCTTTCATTACTTATGCTTATGACTTAAAGTAAACATCAATATCAAAAAAACATCTCTGGAATTCCTAGGAGACCTAAGAGCTGAACGCATTGAGGGAACAGAAACAAAGCTAGAATTCAGAAAGCACAATGATATTCAGGCAATGCCTTTGAGCATTAAAGTGAGCTCCAGAAGAGGCACAGAGCTGAAAAGCCAAAGAGCTATGGAAACATAGTTCTATTTTTGGAAGTTCAGAAAAATAAAATGCATCATGATACAGCTGTTGTAGAACAAGCCAATTTCAACAGAGCTTTCTAGTGTATGCTAGTATGACTTCCCAACCTTGCCCCCTCTGAAAGTTTGCTTGTTCTAAGGTACAGACTTGCATTCAATTCACATCAGTGACTATGCAGGGGGATTGATGGATGATTTTAGAAAAAAATGGATGGTTTGAAATTTTCATTTTGGGGGAAATTACTCTGTCTTTTTGTCTTCTATTAGTCTATCTTAAAAAAAAAAAAAAAAAAAATAATTTTGCTTGATGGAAAAATTCCAGTTTCTACAGAGCTCTTCAAGAAAAAAAAAATAAATTTTCCTCAAAGTAAAATGAACACTTTTTAATGACAAAAAGTATACAAACACCTGGGAAGAGAGCTGCTTTCTTGCTTCTCCTGTATTTGATTATTTGAGGAGAAAAAAAAAAAAAAAAAAAAAAAAAAAAAGATTGATAGGGATTTTTTAAAAAGAAATGAAGCATAAAAAAAGCACACATTAACAGTATAAACCCACAGTGTGGCTACATTTTGCATACTGAATGCATTTCTGACCTCCCTGTCTCAAGAAGGATACAGTTGGACCGGAGCAGGAACAGAAGAGCAACAGTAATTGCTTGCGTAGGATTACCCAGACAAGAACCAACTGGAAAAGGGGTAACCAAGGAGACTTATTAGAGATATTAATAGAATGATAACCCACCTGTAGAAGGTGAATATGAAATTGCTCACAGTATTTCCCTACTGAGAACTAGGGAGTATCAGATAAAACTGAAGAAGGTGCCTGGTCCAAAACAATAATGAATCATAGAATAGAATAGAATATCCTGAGTTGGAAGGGACCCTTAAGGATCATCAAGTCCAACTCTTGACACCGCACAGGTCTACCCAAAAATTCAGACCATGTGACTAAGTGCACAGTCCAATCTCTTCTTAAATTCAGACAGGCTCGGTGCAGTGACAACTTCCCTGGGGAGCCTGTTCCAGTGTGCAACCACCCTCTCTGTGAAGAACCCCCTCCTGATGTCAAGCCTAAATTTCCCCTGCCTCAGCTTAACCCTGTTCCCGCGGGTCCTGTCACTGGTGTGAATGGAGAAAAGGTCTCCTGCCTCTCGACACCCCCTTACGAGGAAGTTGTAGACTGTGATGAGGTCTCCTCTCAACCTCCTCTTCTCCAGGCTGAACAGGCCCAGTGACCTCAGCCGTTCTTCGTACGTCTTCCCCTCCAGGCCTATCACCATCTTCGTAGCCCTCCTCTGGACACTCTCCAACAGTTTCATGTTCTTTTTATACTGTGGTGCCCAGAACTGCACACAGTACTCGAGGTGAGGTCGCACCAGCGCAGAGTAGAGCGGGACAATCACCTCCCTTGACCTACTAGCGATGCCGTGCTTGATGCACCCCAGGACACGGTTGGCCCTCCTGGCTGCCAGGGCACACTGCTGGCTCATATTCAACTTGCTGTCTACCACGACCCCCAGATCCCTCTCTTCTAGGCTGCTCTCCAGCATCTCATCGCCCAGTCTGTACGTGCAGCCAGGGTTTCCCCGTCCCAGGTGCAGGACCCGGCACTTGCTCTTATTGAACTTCATGCGGTTGGTGATCGCCCAGCTCTCCAACCTATCCAGATCCCTCTGCAAGGCCTTTCCACCCTCATTCGAGTCCACGACTCCTCCAAGTTTGGTGTCATCAGCAAACTTGCTCAAAATACCTTCTATTCCTACATCCAGATCGTTTATAAAAATATTGAAAAGTACCGGCCCTAAAATGGAGCCTTGAGGGACCCCACTAGTGACCGCCCGCCAGCCTGACGCAGCCCCATTTACCATAACCCTTTGGGCCCTGCCCGTTAGCCAATTGCTCACCCATTGTATGATGTTTTTATTTAGCTGTATGGTGGACATTTTGTCCAGTAGGATCCTATGGGAGACCGTGTCAAAAGCCTTGCTGAAGTCCAAAAAAATCACATCAGCTGGTTTCCCTTGGTCCACCATACGGGTGATCTTATCATAAAAGGAAATCAAGTTAGTTAGGCAGGACCTACCCTTCACAAACCCATGCATATATAACTTTGTATATATGTGCATATATACAAAGTATATATAATGCATATATAACTTTGTAATTCATCTCTACAGAATATTCCAAGTGCTTGACGGTTAATTAGAGTAACTCCAGAGTGGTATCAAACACAAAGATTCCTTCTCTGGCTCAAAACCAGAAACACTTTGAGCCACAAGCAATTCAAGACTAGGAAAGTACTCAGTATGTGCAACTCCACACACTGCTTTCTGCTGCACACTGTCAAGGTTATCAAATAGATTTTTGGTTCAGTTCAGCCAAGTTTGCACTCGTATTCATCATACACAGGAGAAAAATAACAGTAGACAAGTGGTTAGGGTAGCATAGTCTCCTGAGCATATTCCCTACTGCATATCCAGATTTCCTCTGATACCAAGCAGCCCTTTTGTCACCTGTCTGCATCTGTTCACCACCCAGAAAATGGAGAATATATTTTTTCTGTATCACAGAGCTTTGAAAACAAATACATTTATAGTTTTGAATGACTACCATAATACATATCAGTACAGGTCTAAGAAAATCCCAGTTGGAGAGGAAAAAAATCCTGTAAAATATGAATTTATCCATATTCTTGTAATATATAAATACTGGACAGAGAAAACATCCAACAAAACAATAGCTCATACTTGCATTGACCATCTAGGTTGAGATACCATCCTTCTGTCACTGAAGCAATTGGCAAAGCACTTTGTGACAATTTACTACAGATTCCTCTTTGAAAGTGAAGAAAATTGAAAGTAGTATTTTTTTCTGACATTCCTACTTCTACCTCTGATGTTTCCAATGCAGTACTGTTAGCACTAGCACACATGGAAAGTAGTACAATTAACAGAACAGATGTTTATAGTCTCTCCAGCACGTAAGCTGCTATTTCTCTCAGAATTTAAATGTCTAGCTGTTAAAAAAAAAAAAAAAAAAAAAAAAAAAAAGTGTGCTGCTGTGCTCACCAGTCAAAACAGAAATTTGACACTGTAGAACTAGTTTTTTTTCTGGACAGTCCCCCTCAGTCCCACATATGTATTCTAGAAACTGAGCTGCAAGACTGAAGTCTTTGCCTACTTACTCATTAAATTTACTATCAGAGAATGCTTCAAGATATGAAATCTAGGCCACCTCAAGGCCATATTTATTTTATAGACTATTGCTTCCTATTTTAAATAGCTTCTGTTCTAAATGGGTAACAGAGTCAAATCTAAGCTAACAGCAGCTACTGAAGGCAGCTAGCCTATAAACATTTGTTTCTTGACAGTCAAGTGGGATATCTGCCCAGAAGAAAGAAGAGTGAGGAATGGTGCAGGCTTTGATGGAATACTTGGGCCCCGGGCATCACACAAAAATTGTCATTGAGCAAGACTGAACTCTTCAACAAGATTCAGGGCTTTGAATACAGGTCCCAGCTGGACTGGTTCTTATTTGAAGTAAAACAAAAATAGGAAAAACAGTTAAAGCTTGAAATACAAAGTATTCAGGACTTAATTTTGACAATATCTTTTGCTTTCTTTCCCCTCTCTACTTCAGAGAGATTGCAGAGGGAAAAGCAGTTTGACGGCACATTGGGTAGAGTTAAGATGGAAACAACTGTCCTATTTGAGGCAAGAAGTAGGCTGAAACGAGCTTGATATTTCCTGAAAATAATGATCCTGCTGCCTTGAAGACAAAGGACAACAAAACACACAAGGGAAGTGAAAAAATAAAGAAATAACCATCACAAACTGTAGTTTTACTTGCCCATTTGTGAGCTCACTGCTTCAATCTAGCAGCTGCTGGCGTGTTCTCACTTCAACAGCTGCAAGCACCATCATGTCTGTGTCATGTTGATGACAGTGCACGTAGTTTCTGGTCACAAGCTCCCTGTAGTTTGGGCTGATTATACCAAATCCATAGTAAAGAGAAAACAAGTCCCGCCCCCCCCCTTCAACTTTTCAGCTTTTGCTTGTTTTCAGTGTACATGTAACGAACCAAGTTGGCCTCTTGTTACTTTGTAGAGCTCAAGACAAATATATGCACAATATGGCAAGGAATAAAAAGGATATAATAATAATAATAATAAAAGAAATAAAAGGGTGATAGAGTGATGAAGAGTGATAACTGCTTATTTACATATCTGTTTGACACTTCTAGAACAATCTGAGCTTAAAAGCTCCTTTTTCCAAGGACTACTCTGGAGCTTCTGGACAATTCCTACACTTGATAAATTGTTAGAAACTATAATGTAGAGCAGAATTTAGCAGACAGGTGTAACACCGAAAGAGTCAACATATCTTTAAGACAAAGACCTAATTAAGTTTTTTTGCAAATGTCAGTATATGAATAAGGGAAACCTACTTGTAACACTCTACTTGGATTTCCAACGAGTTTTCAGCATGATTTATCAAAAATGATTCTTGAAAAAGCCAAACACCCAAGGAATAACAAGCCTTCACAAGGATTGAACTGCAGCTGGAATATAAAAGGCAGTACGAATTTTCATTTTCCATGACACATGAAAGTCACCTGTGGAATCACCACATGTGCTCTATATTAAGTTCATAGTTGATATGGAAATACCAGGGAGGTAACGAAGGTTGTTACTAACACAAATCAATCAGGAAAGAAAATACAAGATTTGATTGTAAAGAACTGTAGGAATGACATGCATGATATTAGCTGGGCAAAAACAGGATGCCAAGATTCAGTGTAGATAAATGCAGTTAATGCAGTTATACACACTGGAAAAAAAATCTTAGTTTTATCTTTGAAGTCATGTCCTTGGAGCCTATGAAATACCAGGCATGAGAAATGTATTTGAGTTATAATATGCAGTTAAACGAACAGAAAACCTAAGTTCAGTAGAGGTGAAAATACATTGAAAGTTATTAGAAATAATAAAATACAGAAAATGCCATTATATCACTGTGTAGATCCACAGTACACCAAGCCTTGAATATTATGTGTATTTCTGATCCTTTTCTCTCTGAGGGTAAAGGTCAAGCAACGATTATAAGAGCTATGAATAGATGAAGTTTCTTGAGCTTAACAAAATACATGACTGGGAAATGATAAAGGAACACAAAATTACAAGTGGAGAGGTCAAATACAAATCTGTTGTTCCCTGTGTTTTCCAACCCAAGTATTAGGAGTCAATAAACAAAACAAAAGGGGCACAGTCCAAAACAAAAGGAAAAAAAAGAGCTGGTTAAGATGGGGAACTCTGTGATCAATCATATAGTAGAACTTGGTTGTTAATAGAGGGTTCAAAACAGGGCTAGACTAACAGAGGTAAAGCTCATACAGGACTATTAAACGTCTGTAAGCATCTGAGTACATACCACTAGAATATGAAAGATTACTGAAAAGAAATACATTTACCTCATATTAAATCCTTTGTTATGAACCCATTAAAGCCTACTGTGGCAAGCAGGATACTGAAGCATGTGCAACTTTGCTCTATCCTTTTTTGAACCTTTGTCTGCACTATCAACTGAAAATGAAAAATGTTCAGAAAGACTTCAAGAATGGTATTACATGCACAAGATTGTTTCAAAGACTTACATTGCAGCTTGCCCTTGCTACTATAAGGGTAACTTCAAATAATTTGATAACAAGATGCCCTCTCTTTGTTGATAAATGCCACACAATGATGAAAGACAAACAGAAGAAGGCAATGAAATGTCCCATTAAACAATTTCAAAAGTATTTATCTAGTACGTGCAATCAGTGATTTTGCCATCATTCACTTTTTGCTGGCCATAATTTGATTATAAAAAGTAACATAAAAATATTATTCCAGGCAGTATATCTATCAAAAAATATCCCAAAGAGAGGTCTCTAGGTTCACACGTCACTTGTAGCAGTTTGGTTCAGCTCTCATGTGTTCTGAATCTGTTCATAAAGTCTAGCATCCCACATGCTTATTCAATCTTCCTTCCCATCAAGCCAAGATACATAACTAAAACAAACTTATAAGTTTTCCCATACTAGCTTGCCCTGCTTAAATTGCTTCTTCAAGTCATACCTTCTGAAAACACCTTCCTATCAGCCCTGGCATCTGATTCAGTCTAGTTTGTATTAGTTTGTGTTTTGTTTTTTTGTTTGTTTGTTTTGTATTGTTTTTCCTACTGAGAGAAAAATCAGGAAGTTTTCAGAATACCTCCAGAAGAGCCCCATTAATTGCCCATGTATGTGTTGAAGTCATCTGCTGACTCATATGCATAATAAATTCTTCTATAAGAACTAGCTCAAATCACATCTGCCTTTCCTTTGGATTTTTCAGGGAAGTTAAGTGGCAACTTATCACATGGACACAAAATTTTAGCCCAGCTATCTCTTAGAGGAACCAGAATACTTCAAGACTCAACAGGCATATGTACCCAGCTAGCAGAAGATAAAACAGTAATTGCACATGGGTCTTTGGACAGAAGGACTCATAGATCACAGATCACATCTTACTTTCATGTACCCAATGTGCTCAACAACATGACCAACTGTTTACCAATGCTTCAGCACTGCAAGCTTCATCCTACATCATTTTCATTTCCATCTACACACGATGTAGATATTTGCAAAAAATGAAGGGATCTCAGTTACTAGTCCCTGCTTACCCCTATCTTTCTCCTCTTGAGATATGTGAACATAGCTACCTGTCCCTGCTAACTCAAACAGAAAGGATTTTGAATCATACAACCTAGGCTATAGTGAAACTCCTGTGGTATCTGTGGTTGTAGCACTGCAATTAAAGGTCTTTTGAGAAGTGCAGCTGTGGTGGTTTTACCGTGCTAGGCAGCTGAACACCACTACCAATCTCTCACTCTCCCTCCTCAGATGAGGAGGGGAAGAAGTAAAGGAAAGAACAACTCACGGGTTGACATAAGGATAATTTAAAGGAAAAAAAATAACTATTAAGGAAATATTATTATTAAACAATTTAACTAAAGGGAAAAAAGGAA
Organism: Oxyura jamaicensis; assembly: GCF_011077185.1. NCBI lineage: Eukaryota > Metazoa > Chordata > Aves > Anseriformes > Anatidae > Oxyura > Oxyura jamaicensis. The sequence goes on from NC_048894.1 coordinate 77,219,737, forward strand.
AGGGGAAAAGGGAGGGGGAAGGGGAAAAACAGCACAAATCAAGTAAAGGGTATGTGGAAGTGCAGAAGAAAGAAATTACCCTCTACTTCCCACAAATGAGTGATGCTTGAACACGTCCTTGAAGCAGGGCCTCAATACACGTAGCCGGTGTTCGGGAGGAGGACAGATGTTTTTGCAACGAGAGCCCACCCCTCCCCTCTTTTTCTTTTTTCCACCTTTTATTGCTGAGTGTGACATCATATGGTATGAAATATCCCCTTTGTTTGGTTTAGGTCAGCTGCCCTGGTGATGTTTCTTTCTCACTTTTTTGCCCACCCCCTAGGAGGGTTAGAGAGTCCTGATGCTGTGCCAGTACTTCTCAGCAGCAGACACAACACCTGTGTGATACCACTGCTGTTCTAGCTACAAGTGCAGAGCGCAGCACTGTATGGGCTGCTGCAGGGAAAGTTAACATCCCAGCCAGACCCAGTACAGCATCTTAAATAAAGAAATGCTATATAATAAACATTGTATTAGGGTTATTAGGAAATTCCTATAGAAGATATTTTATATGCATACAAAAGGATTTATAAGGCTTTTGGCTTTCAACTTACATGGATGTTATTAACCTATCACATCTTTAGCATATTGAATCAATGCACATGGTTGACTGTGTAGAGTTATCTTCTATCATCATTTGTGGCATACTATACATACTGAGAAATCAACTCATTATAGTATGTATCATACTATATATACTGAGAAATCAACTAAGTATGGCACTGTAGCTATATTTAGGAAGACCAATTCTGGAAAAATATGTTACTGATTTCATAGTGTTCTGCTATTTGTATGTGTTTAAAGCAAAATTGTTTATCGTAGATGGTGAGATGAAAAATACATATTTATTACATATTTTTTTCCACCAATCTATTTGCTGTCCAGAGTTGTAGATGTTCTTTTTAAGTAATCACCAATATAGCAACTATTCATGAGTCAAATAGTCAAACACTTTAAAATGAAGGCACACAATTATTAGGTGACTTTATCCTTGCTTTAAGATGTCCCATGAAAAGATAACATGCAGAGATTTATAAAGATATATGTAAACCTTATGCATATCTTTTAAAAATCCCTGAGACACTAGTTAACGTTAGAAAGAAAGGTGCGCTATTGTTCTAGTGTTAATATATATATATATATAAAAAAAAAACAAAAAAAAAACCTCTGCCTTTTTATAGGTATAGTGCTATTAGAGTACAAATAGAAATGTGTATAGAAAACATTAGGCATACAGTGCGCTGTATCTGTGAAGAGCTACGAATCATTTTAATCTTCTAAGTGTCAGAAAATCCCTGAACATTGTAAATCCCAAAGTAAAATGTTTGTTTCTAGCCCATACATATTCATTTTTAACTTGGATACCCAGAAGCAATAAAACTAGACTAACTGACTTTCAGGAAACTCCAGACTCATTTGAGCGTAGCATTATTACTTTGAAAATACTGCATCACTCAAGAATGGCTTTGCCCATATCTGAAGCTGTCAGTGTCTAAATGACTCCATAAAATAAAGCTTCCCTGCAGGTAGACTACATGCAGCATTTAAATCTAGCAATTCTGTAGCCATTTTATAGCAATTTGTCGTTGGACTATTAAGATGTGGTTTTTCAGGTAATTATGTAGAGCCAATAGGCAATACCAAGCTGCACTGAAATATTAATTGGTATAAGGTATGAGACTTTTGTTTGCAGCACTGTTTCACCACTGATTTCTCAAGTCAGGTTTTGAAAAAGTACTTTTTTTTTTGCTGATACAGCATACAAGCTTCACTAAGTTGGTGTTCAGAAATTCAAACGATCTGGTAAGTCCTGTTAGCAAAGCAACTCTTGCTTTGCAAAATTTTGCAGAGTAAGAAAATCAATGAAAGGCAATCCCAACTCTATTGCAAAACAGTAAGAAAAATGAATATTCATTCTCTCATATGGGAATGGAAAAAAAAAAAAAAAAAAAAAAAAAAGAAGTAAAGACTGATATTCACAAGTTTTACTAACACATTCTAAGGAATAATAGATTACAAAACAAAACAACTGTACTTGTCATTTTCATGAAGAGAGATGAACACCAATATCATGTCTGCATATCTTCTAACTAAATTAAGGGAAGACCAAGCTGTTGTATCGTGCCAAAGCCAGGATGGACTAAGAGTATCAACTCTTGGACAGAAACACACAAGACATACTGAGAAGGCAATGCCATGATCCAAAACATTTCTCTATTGCAGGTCAAAAAAAGTTCTTCAATGCTTCTTAAGGAAGGGAAGGCTGTGCAACAGGATCAACAACAAAACAGCAAAAAATCAAAACCCTGCTTATATTCATATTTGATCTCAAAAAAAAAAGCACCCTGTTTTTTTTTGTGATATTTTATTTTTTTTTTTTTTTTTAGAGAGAATTACAGAGAAATGCTACCAAAAGAAACCAATCCACCAGCTTCCTGTTGTGTTATGGGAGAAGTCATTAGCTTCTTGATGAAAATGGAATAACCATCAACCCCATTTTTTCACCTAATGTAATACATTTTAAAATCTTTTTATCAATGTTTACTTTTTTAAAACTTTTTATTTGAAAGTAACAAACTAGAAGACAACTCAAAGGCATTGAATAATGAATGAAACTGGTCACTGACATTTCCACTGCAACATCTACTGTTATGAGGGTGAGCTCGTAAGACACTGAATGAACTGTGTTGAAATCAAGACAGCTTCAGAAGCCATGAGCTGCTAAAACTAGTCACCTGCCTCAGCCCTAGTTTCACAAAGCAGCAAAATTCAGTAAGTGGAATTTCTCCTTCTCTAACCCCTCCCTGCATTTTGCTACTCCTGGTATTGCTAGAGAGATCTGAACACATTCTCACACAAGCACAACCCCTTGTATTTTAAAAGAGGGTGCTTTGCAACACCTTTGTCCTATTTCATTTGCTTTTGGGTCCGAAATTGCTCTGACCATGGCTACAAATGCCATTCAGCATAACCACACTATTGCAATGGAAGTGCCAACTCTTCTGCAAACAATGTTTTTCCTAAGAAAGTTGCCTCTTGTATTCCAACTTCATTTCATTAACAAAGTCTGAACGTGTTCTGCCCATGCATCTCTGCAAACTTAGCAGCAAGAGCTATCTTTACCCCCAAAATGCATACTCACTCATTCTGACTTTAACATCTTGATTGCAAATGCCAAGACATGAACTTAGATAATTCATTCTTCATTGAATTTAGTTGAATAAATCTGGTAAGACAGCTACACAGGTTACCACCTTCATCATTATGCATTTCTAGAAGAGTTTGTTGCTTGGCCTAGAAAAGAATGAAAAGAAACAATTTGTATGTGATGGCATTTCAGAAGTCTGTTTTCCTGCTATCCACAAGTAGTCACAAGTAGTAGCTAATAACACTTCTGTTCTAAATAAGACACTAGGATACTGACTAGGGTACAAGACTACTATACAGAAGTCAGGTATAAATGCAATTTAAATCCCCCCTCCCCCCATTTTTTCCCCCTCCAGTATTTAATCTACATCTCTAGCTTTTGCAACTAGGAAACATCTCCTGCCCTTTAGATACTTGACATTAAGATGTAGATTAAATAAAAATTAAGGCACAAAATGTGATGGAGGAAACTTTTGCTTTGGAAACTGGAAAATAAAATTTAAGTTTTGCTCTAAACAAAATGTCAAGATGCCCTGTTTCTTAGGGCATTGAATTGAAGAAAATGGTAACAGTATGACAAAACCTGAGAAGGAAGATACTGCTGCTCACACAAACCCTTTGTCACTTGAAATAGCTGACTCCTGTTGAGACTGGATAACCAGCTGTTTCCTGGTGCCTAACAGAGCAATTCTCAACATGTTTTTTTAACTTACACGTTGACTCAATACACAGGTATTTCACAAAGCAGGCATGACGAACCTGCTGTATCACAGTAACCTGAACCAATATAACCATCTTTTGCAATCAGACCTTGGTTGAGGTGTCCTTTCTCTTCACTTGCCTCTCTGGAGCTTCACATTTTCACAGCCTGAAAGGAAACAGCCCAGTTCCACCCTCTCTTCAAACTGCTCACTCCCACTTTACCTTACTCTGCTCTAGACTTCCTCAAAACTTTCTGGAAGCACTTTCCAATCATTGTCAAAGAATCTGTGCATTTCCTGTCAAGGAGTGAATTAAATTAGTTCTTGAAAAAACCTAACAAGTACCAGATTTATCTCAAACAAAAAGTCTAGGGCCACCAAAGCATTACTAAGGAAGAGGGCAGGTGGGAAACAAGGTAATGGCTTCTGTTCAGTGGCTGCTACATTCCTTCATCTGCCCACTGAACCACAGCTTGAGCTAACAAAAGCAGGGGAAGTTTTGTTCCCTACTGAAGCAAAGTGTTAACTGGTCAGAATGGTACAGATGTTTGGTCTAGCAAAGATATATTTTCATCTCCAAGTAAAATAACATTTCTTTTTTATCAATAATGACAATGCTATATAAAAATAATCAGAGAAATATTAAATATCTCTAGTCTTAAGAAAAATCCAGATTGTGATGGTTTTAGTTGAGTGGGCAGCCGAGCTCCACCACAATCGCTCTCTCACTCCTCCCCTCCTCAAACAGGAAGGGGGAGAAAAGACAACACAAAGAGCTCGAGGTTTGAGATGAGAATGATTTAATTAAATGGAAGGGGAATGGGGAGAAAAAGAAACAAAAGAAACAAAAGAAACAAAGCCGCGCGGAAGCACAGAGAGAAAGGAAAAAAAAGTTATTCTCTACTTCCCATCAACGAGCGATGTTCGGCCACGTCCCGGGAAGCAGGGCCTCAAAACGCATACCGGTTGTTCAGGAGAGACCCTCCCCCATGAGAGGCCCCCTTTTATTGCTGAGTGTGACATCAGGTGTTATGGAACATCCTTTTGGTTGGTTTAGGTCAGCTGCCCTGGTGATGTCCCCTCCCCATCAATTGCCCACCCCCAGCCTGCTGGCTCTTGGGGGCCTGGAAGGAGTTCTGATGTTGTGCCAGCACTATGCAGCAATAGACACAACACTGGAGTGATACCAGTGCTGTTCCAGCTACGAGTGCAGAGCACAGCGCTGTGTGGGCTGCTGCAGGGAAAGGTGACTCCATCCCAGACAGACCCAACACACAGATGTAAGACTGCACATAAAAATTTCTCTCTTCCATCAAAAAATTAGTCCTATATAAGGCTCATGTAAAGAAGAGAACAAAACATTATGAACTACCAAAATCTCATGGAATACTTCACCCTGCACATCCATATCCCTTTCTTGCCTTGGTGCTTGTGTGACTTGGCCAGTTCAGTGACCAACCTACCTAAAAAGTTATTGTGCAAAAGAAAGAAAACTGAGGAAGAAACCCTCATTCCCCAAGCCTAAGTATTAGTTACTAATTAGCTAATAAAGGTTAATAAAAGCAAGAGACAGATGAACTCCACAGATGTGGGGCACAAATTTTATGACCTGTTCTACCTTATTCCAACTTGTATTTTAAACCAATTGATCAGTCCGTCTGCTGATAAATATAGTTTCTGTCAGACTGGAATGACTACAAAGGATGGCAACATCCATGTAAAAAAATGGATCTTCCCTCCGAGACTACTGTCATTTGTATACATTTTTCATGTCTTATTCTGATAGTATCTACAAGTATCTCTAGTTAGAAAACAAGTAAAATTATTCCTCAAAAGAACAAATTTCAGTAATGAAATACTAAATCTTTTTTTAGTTAAAGAAACCAAATGGATTTTGTAACAGAAGCTAGACAGACACAAGGGAACGGTTTCCCTAATCACTCATTCATTTTAAATACACATTTGAGTTGTAATATTGAAAGATATCGGATCTTGTCTGCTTAGTATTTTAATTGTAATTCGTTGTTTTATTTCCTCAGATCAAAAGCTCATTGCATGTATTTCTACAAAGTCTCATACAGATGCACCAGTGTGCTTATTTGAACTTGCATTATTGTTTCCTTCCTCCACAACACCAAGATTCATAAGTTGCTATCCCTATCCCATACTTCATTAAACCCAGCAATATGCTAATAGCAAAGCATTTTGATACAACAATTTCCCATGGAAAGACAAGAATTAGTTGTAAAGATTTCAGCTAACATCTTCTGAGGCTATTGTATCCCAAGACAGAGGGAACCAAACTAACAGTTCAGTGCTACTGAAAAAAATGAAAGCTCCAGAGATCCAAGAACATCAAAGCACACCTGGCACGCAAAGGCTCCCTCACCCTCAGGTTCACACACCCTGGAGTCTCAGCGGCTGGTGGTGACATCAGTCTTCTTGCAAGGATCACAGTCAGAAGGGACCAGGAACATCAGTTTTGGTGGCCAGGTTGCAAGGACTAATGAGAATTCTTTGTTGCAGAAGCAATGTATTTTCAAAACACAGTTTTGTGTATTGGCAACTGTTATTGCTGGCTTGAGAAAATCGGAAGATTTTGGTTGTGGGAAAAAAAAAGACTCAGCTGCCACTAACTGCAATGTGTGCCTTTTTCTTCCAGCTCTATCACAATTTACAGAGCTTGTAACAACTTTTATGCACTGAACAGTCCTCTGAGATTATCTGGATCCTGAAAATGAGCTCTCTCATGAAGTGTGCATACTTTATAATCCTCTGTTTGCAAGAAGTAAGGGCAGAAGGGACTAACTATTCTCCCATCTTCCAGAAGTGGCAGGAGACAAGTATTTATTCATAGTCTGAAAAACTCTCCTGAATGCAACTGAAACATTAAGCATAACCAGTTTTCTGCTTTCCTTATGTCTGGAACAAATTTGATTATTCCATGCATAATTCTGAACAGATCTTCATGTGGCAATGCACCCTGCATATCATGTACCAACCTAATATTCCAGTCATCTCTGCAGGACTCCTTAGTTTGCTGTGCCTAATGCTAGCAGATGATTGCATAACCAATGCCAAACAAAATATGGTACCTTTTTGAAAGCTTAAATTAAGTCTGTTTCTATCTCATGTTCTGTTTCACTCAAAGCTGACCAATTCTATTGAAAAGCATCAGAGGTTACTCAGACTACTTGCAACACTTTCTTGACAGTATAAATCTGCAAGACTGGTGACAAGAACAGGAAGAACCAGTAAGAGATCTAGGCAGCAAGAACTTGGATGCTTTCCCTGGCTACAGGGGATAAGAGTTTTTTTTTTCTTTTTTTTTTTTTTTAAAAAAAAAAAAAAAAAAGAAAGAAAAACACAGGAAAGTCTTAGATCCTTCAGACCAATTAATCCATTTCAGTAAGTTATCATGGAATATCAGAAAGCAGACATCCCTTTAGAGTCACTAAGTTATTTTGTTGATGGATTGATGGAATCAAATATATATATATTTGTAAATATAGAAAAGCAGCATTGGTTATACATCTCAGTTTTTATAATGCTATGGAAGAATTTATTTTTGCAGAGTCAGTGACTGATTTATGTGTGAAAGATTTTTTTTATAAACATACATATTTATACATACATAGATCTGATAAAAAAGCTAGAACACACTAGCAAAAATCTAAGGAAGGAGAGGTGAAGGAGATCTACAACATGGATGTTCTTTTAATATGCCTTTTACAAATCATTTGTTTACATAGTAATCATGCTCTAGTTTGGGTTCCTATAAACATACCTAAGAGACAGAGTATCATACCTGCAGTTGAATATGAATGCATGTTTTAATTTTATTTCCTATCCTAATTTAATTTGGTTTTAAACTCTACTAAGCAAACCAGAATTCACAATTTTCCAATAAACTGAATATAAATAACATTATTTAACACTGTTTAGCATAGTAATGACTATCAGTGCAATATAATAAACATGAGACTGTTAAAGGGGATTATTTTCAGTTCATAATGTTGCTAGATATGAAAGAATTCATTCCTGGACAGTTAATGATTTTCATTTCCTGTATGGTCTATTAGTATTGCAAAATTTCTGAGACAGATGAAAATTATGCATGTTAGTTCCACAGCACATCTCAGAGGAATAGGTTTCTCATTATTTTACTGAAATGATTTCTTGCCTATCAGCCAATTCTTTGCTTAGTGTCCCACCATCTCACTTTATCCTTAATTGTACTCATGGGAGAGCATTAGTGTCACTAAGTTTAATAAGGGACCACTGATACCCTCTAGTTGCCTTTCCTTCTGCCAGTGCTTCCTGTTTTTCATCAGGCAGGATAAAATCAGAGATTTAAAAAAAAAAAAAAAAAAAAAAAAAAAAAAAAAAAAACATATAGCAAAATCAAATTAGCCTAACAGTGGTACAAGCATGCAGCTAAGTTTTTGTAGTGCATGGGTTAGCACAGTCCAAGTAGCATGTTATACTTTTTCTGAATTATCCCTTTGCTACACAGAATTTTATGGACTCTTCCCTAAAAGTTTTTTTTTTTTTTTTTTTTTTTTTTTTTTTTTAAATCTTGTAGAAGAAACTAGCGACATGAGCTGAGGTGTTAACTTACAGTAAATTATTTTCTTATAAATTCCAGTCCCGTTCCTTTAAACAAATGAAGAAATAAAATGCTGAAAGACCTCAAGTTTTCCAATACTCAGAACTGCAGTACTTAACTTTTATATACATTGCCATTATAAGAGATGCAGTAAACCCAAATTTAACACCATGACTTCCCTGACAAAAACTTAGGGTAGTTACATATCAAAGAATTAAATCCACTGAAATATTTTTAATATTTTTAGCTTACTGACAGTAGAAGGTAGGATAACAAAAAGTGTTTTTACATCTTTTCCTCCAGGAGCAGAACAGCAGATTTTTTTTTTTTTTTTTTTTTTTTTTTTTTTTTCTTAACTGCAAATGGTATTTCTTCTACCACTCCCATCTTTCTCCTGAAGCTTGGCCTTAAACACATTCAGAGCAATGTAGTGATTGATCAAGCCTTTTCTAAACAGAAGAGTTCCAGTTTCAGACTCCTAGGAGACTTTGAAGGGTAAAAGCTGTCAGAGCTCTGAGCCCATCTTCCGCATCTTTGAGGATTTATCTCCCAGGATTAGGGAGAATTTGGAAAGAACACAGTGACACTGAAGAAAGCTTCTCTGAAAGATGCTGAGGGCTATCCTTCCTTCCCTTCAAAAGAAATTTTTAAGCTGAGGCTTCACCATTACCTAAGATACCTTATCAACTGCATCACAGCTAGGCTCGTGCCTATGTACCCTGTTGATCCAAACTGTGACCTGCAGTCTGACAACTAGATCACTATGGACTCACCTCCTGTCTGTGGTTGACATTGGTTGCCATCTTCAGACCTGATTCCAACTTTTCAGCTTGATCTTGGGCTTACTTCATCACCACAGACTTCTATGTGGATCTGGTCTCAGCTGAGCTGGCTACCATCACCACTCCTGGCCTGCTTGCTTCACAGCGGTGCTGCAGGACAGGGCCTGTGCTGGTGATGCCACTACCTCTGTCCTGCCTGTTCTTCCCTTAGGAGCTATCTACCCTTGCAGTTCCCAACAGAGATCACATTCTATTCAAGATTATACACATTCTTTGAATAAAGACAAACAATAACACAACTTATACATCAAGATATAAGATTCATTAAGGACTAGTTTGTTTCAGGGAATTTTCAAGAAGATTTAAACAGTTTTTCAGTTTTTTTTTTTTTTTTTTTTTTTTTTTTTTAAGCTGAAAACATCAAGTGACAGGAACAAAGGAACAATATATCAAATTGTATTTTCAGCTTTGCTTTATCCTTGCACTATGTTAACATTTCCTTTAAGATAGTTACACCTTGATCCAAAGCTCATAAATAATGCTAAGACTCTCAGGTGCTGCTCTTAAGAGTCTACCAATGCACTAGACCTAATCTTAAATGCAGGGCAACTAGCCTTCAAAGCGAAGAGATTCACTATTACATAAAGTGTTAGCCAGCTTCACAGCTTATCAATATCTATGCTTCCTAGTGCTCAGCACAGCTTGCAACCACAAAGGATTTCCAAGCTCCACGTCACACCAAGCTCCCAGCCACTGGGACCCTCTGCAGCTGGGTGAAAACTCTGGTCACCCAGCACATGCCACAACAGCCCTGACCCAAGGAAATCCCATAGGTCACTCACACAGCCCCAAGGAAACTGCACGATTCACTCACACAGCCTTCAGAGCTGTCCTTCACTACCAGCAGCACCAGCTCCAACCCAAGGCCTCAGCTTGGCCCCCTGGGCTTTATGGACATCTGTGCTGCCCTACGTCCTTCCTAGATGCCCACCACCTGGGTCCTGATAATGTTAATGTGCTAAATCACCCTGCTAACTAGCATCCCCACACCCTATCAGAGAGAGGGAGAGTGCAGGTGGCTGCACGTACAGACTGGGCGATGAGACGCTGGAGAGCAGCCTAGAAGAGAGGGATCTGGGGGTCGTGGTAGACAGCAAGTTGAATATGAGCCAGCAGTGTGCCCTGGCAGCCAGGAGGGCCAACCGTGTCCTGGGGTGCATCAAGCACGGCATCGCTAGTAGGTCAAGGGAGGTGATTGTCCCGCTCTACTCTGCGCTGGTGCGACCTCACCTCGAGTACTGTGTGCAGTTCTGGGCACCACAGTATAAAAAGAACATGAAACTGTTGGAGAGTGTCCAGAGGAGGGCTACGAAGATGGTGATAGGCCTGGAGGGGAAGACGTACGAAGAACGGCTGAGGTCACTGGGCCTGTTCAGCCTGGAGAAGAGGAGGCTGAGAGGAGACCTCATCACAGTCTACAACTTCCTCGTAAGGGGGTGTCGAGAGACAGGAGACCTTTTCTCCATTCACACCAGTGACAGGACCCACGGGAACGGGGTTAAGCTGAGGCAGGGGAAATTTAGGCTTGATATCAGGAGGGGGTTCTTCACAGAGAGGGTGGTTGCACACTGGAACAGGCTCCCCAGGGAAGTTGTCACTGCACCGAGCCTGTCTGAATTTAAGAAGAGATTGGACTGTGCACTTAGTCACATGGTCTGAATTTTTGGGTAGACCTGTGCGGTGTCAAGAGTTGGACTTGATGATCCTTAAGGGTCCCTTCCAACTCAGGATATTCTATGATTCTATAAAAGCAGGGAGAGTAGTAAAAGAGCAGCCTGCTTATATGTCACAAGTGTTTCCTATATTGTTAGTGATGCCAAAGTAGTACCAGGGTCAGAAGCAGCAGGTACTGGTCACACTAATTTTCACTCATTTCCAGATGGAAGGGTATATCACAGGGTCAATATCAGCATTTGTTGTTGTAAGTATTGAACTATTATCTATATTCAGAATAGCAGTTTTCTTGATACCTTGAAAATAGTTGGCAAACAATGGATAATTTCAGCTGTGTAGCAATGAATCACTCTCACAGACAGCATTTAAGGTTTCACTGATCTTTGAGATAAAAGCTGGATATTTCAACTCATTTGTAATTGCTTTTTCAACAAGAGAAACTACTATATATCTTTTAAGGCATAGGGAGCTATAACTTAACCTCAGAGAAATAAAACACCTGTGCTGAAACAATCAGACAATCCACATGAATTATTACAAGTAATAATATGACCTAATGCCATTACCTCTGCAGCAGTCACCTTGGTGTTTTGTTTAATTTCATAGTCTTTACTGACAAAATAAGCTTCAGAACTTTCTGCCTGCATATCATGATTATCTTCTGAACTTTCCCAATTTACATGCTTCTTTCACACAGTCATGAGAAACTGAAAAAACTGCAAAAGCTATGGTAAAGTTCAGTGATCAACATTGCCTTCACTAACCCACTGAAAATTCTTTTTCTACTCACATAAATCAAGTCTTTTAGGGTGTGTACACTGGCTGCATGATGGAACATTTCTGTTGCAGACACTGTCACAGTCATGATCCACCTCAAAGGTGTAACTTGACAAACCAAAAAAAAAATGTACAGGCAATATTTGGGTTCAGTCTTAGACCGCGATATGTGGTGAATTGCAAAGTCTTAAAAAATTTGGACAACGGATTTTTTGTGGTATATTTTAAAGTAATTTTTAGCAGTTCAGTGACATATTTCTATGTCAAGCCTGGAAGGATTTTTTTTTTTAAAGGTGCTGCAGAAACGTAAGCTGTATTTGTCTGGGCTGAAGTACTTAGGACTTAGTCTGAAGAAATTTTCCTAAGAGAAAGTTAATTGCCTTCTGGAATGACCTATCTCCTTCATTTTAGCTACCCTTCATTTTAGCTACCCTGGAGGAGCAGAGAGCTAAAGTACAGTCCAGTTCCTCGTATTCCAAGCGGGTTCGTACGTCAGAAGTACCAGTCAGAGATCTGAACCATCATCACTTCCAACTTTTTAGAAGAAATCATTTTCATTTGAGTTCTCTGCTGACAGTCTCACCTAATTCTTGTCTCCAAGCTATAAAGAAACTTTTTTATCTTTCCAAATCTGTGGTATAGATCTTTCTATAATTTCATCAACAACTTGTGACATATAGCAGCACTTCAAAAAGGCCTTATCAGAGTCTGGATTTAAACCTTTCAAATCTGTTTGGTAACTATATCCATAGACCTGCAAGGCCTGCAAGAAAGAACTGGCTTCCTATCAAGTCCCAAGCACACCTTGTACTATTCCAGTAAACTTTACTAATGCCCATATATGACAAGCATATACAATTTATATAATCATTATTAAATCTTTTTTTAATATGTGCTTCCTTACAAGACCTTTCCTTAGCAGAGTAACAGGTGCAGAAGCTGAGACAGTATGTTTTAACAAGCAAAATTGCAAGCAGTTACATTCCTGTTTTCAGTTCAGGTGTGCAATGCTCTCAGAACATTGCAGAAAGGGATTTTTATTCCTTGTATTTCATTTTTTATTAAAGAACTCTTTTGTGTGTGCATGTTAACTACATGCTCAAAGTAGAGTTTAATCAAATCTTATATTAATAAGGACTGCTCTGAAAATCCCTGATCCATTCAATGTCTTTCTTTTATTTGTGAAGTATATGAATGAAATAACGGACACTACCTTATCAAAAAGTCAAGAAATCAACCTAACCCTGAGGAACTCCAAGTATTACCAGTTCTCTCTCATCTCAGCAAAAATTGAAGTTACTTAGTTTCTTTAGAAAGGAGCAGTATTTTAGGAATGTTTCTCTGTGCAGGTGTGAATGATTAACTGTACACCCTACCTATAATTCTTAGGGTTTTAAAGGTAGAAGAAAAGCAAGACTGGAAAAATAGTCCGTGTTCAGATTTTTTTTTTTCTATGGTGTGAAATTGTAAAATATTTTAAGTTAAGCAAAACATTTTATTTGTCTAGAAAATGAATATTTTGTTTACTAACCTTAATAAACCTTTTATTTTGAGTAGCTTTGTAAAAAACTTTGTTTGGAAGATATTAATAATAAACACATCTCTAGTTCTGTGTTTGAAAGTGAAGCTTACAAATATTTAAATGAATAATTTCAAGACTTTTTTTTTTTTTTTTTCATTCTCTTTGTCTGAGACCACTGACTTTTGAGTATTGTATTTTTGTAATCCCCCATAACTTTCATTTTTAGTTGACTTATTGTTTACTAGGGAAAAAAAAAAAAAAAAAAAAAAGTTTTTTTCATCTGCTTGATCAGTTCCTTTCTTCTTTTATTTCAGCTGTGCAAAATACATATTTTAGCAACATAGAGGATAGGATGGGGACAAGAACTTCTGGCTGAGTATCAGCGATTTTGCCTGGCTTAAGAAGTATTCTGGGAAGAAGTACTGTCTGATTCGATCAAACTTCTCTCCTATGTCAAGGTATTCCATTTCATTCTCCATATATCACAGTTACATTTTTGGACTTCTTTCCTGCTTTCTGCTATGTCACATCTTTATTCCTTGCTGCTGTAACTTCCTGTCTACAACAAATGTATGAGCATTTTCTTATTCACAGCGGGTTTGGGCTTGGAGCCTGTTCTGTGAGTAAGGAAACACTTAAGTATTCAATCATGCTGTCTGTATTTGTCCTTATTCTCCATGTTTTTTCAGGAAATGCATTGGACCTGATGGTTTGGATTGATCCTGGACCACATTGAATGGCCTATTGCTTAAAAACCTTATTATAGCTCCATCAAACTTTTTTTTTTTTTTTTTTTTTTTTTTTTTTTTCTTAGTGCTATAATTCTTTTCTACAGGAAAACAATGACCATTCTTAGTTGTTTAACAGCATCAATAAGCTACAACTCTAGTGTACAGAGAAGGGCCTAAGGATCAAGCTCAACATGGTTACTTCTTATAGTATTAATCATGAACTTCATTTCCTTCCCCAGTAACCTTCAAGGTGAATAGCATTGAAACACTGTATATAAATATACCAAAGAATATAGTAAAGACTTTGTCACTTTAGTGCTAAAGAAATGTATGCTCATTGGACTAGAAAGGTTCTGAAAATGTCTAAGGTATTTAAAAAGCACACAATAATGATAGTTATGATCAATTCGCTCATCAAATCATGGTGATCTGGATCTGATCATGTTTTTCCCCAATAAGTTTTGTTTTTTTTTTTTTACTTAACAGCACTGTCTCATGCATCATATTGATTCAAATTATAAATGAAAAAAAGAAAAGGCAGTCACACTTGCATGACAACAGTTATAAAAATCAGGAATTCAAGTGAACATATTAAATTCAGTAATTCCAATACATATATATAGAGAGAGATATTTCCCCATGACATGTGTCAGGATGTTTCAGGGAATATGAAGTTCATGACTTCTCCTAAGAAATTACTTTGCTCTCCAGTTTTCAGTCTTAGAAAGATTTGTCTATTATCTAGCCAGTGCTTTATTTCATTTTTATTTTTATTAACCTAGTTATCCTCCTGATGCTCACCTGTGTGGAAAATATTTCAGATTATTTGGCATAAAACTACCAGTATTCATTTTTTCCAAGTTTCATCTCATTGTTATTTGCTTGCATTCTCTACTTACATTCCTCTACTCTCATCAGGATTTCATTCATTTGACCAGGTAGTCTCTAAAAATGATATTACCTCTTCCAGGTCATTAATGAAGACATTGAATAAGAACAGATTCAACAGGTGTCACCGTGGTGTCCTCAGAAAGCCTATATTTTGCTTGTTATGCTTAGTTTAATAACAATTGTCAAATTTCACCTTAGCGTATTTCACTTCAATTTTCCTTCTATAATGTAGGTCAGCACCTGTTCTATTCGATACCTTAATTTAAATCTGGGACTTTATAACCTCAATGTGCAAAATATTGTCAATCATCCTAATTTCAAAAGTTAGCACTCTCCATTGGATTCTGAATGCCTAGTTTCAAACTTGAGATCAAAATTTAGAACAGCAAGTCTTCCTGTTGGTTTCATACCTAGCAAATTCCCATTTCACATTAATTTCATTCCAAGATGACTACTTAGATGAAGAACTGAACAGTTGAAGATGGAGTTGAAACTTACAAAGTAGCTCTACAATAATCAGCATGAAGCTGAAAAAAAAATCTAAGCTATGCTGCATCGTCTAACTGACATGGAAACAAAAAGTTATCACTTTCTTATTCCTCTTGTATCTTGAAAACAATTCTAATTGGTTGTTTCAGGTGCATTTTTGTTTCAACTGCCACAAAATGAACATCAATGATTGCTGTAGGGCAAAGAATGATATTCAGAATTAGGAGTACAGAAAATATAATTAATTAGGACTATAATGTTTCGACTAAAAGTATTGAGAAACATGAAAAATCTGTGTGTAAACAGGATGGAGTGGCTATGGGCTGGTTTTATAGACTTTAAAATAGGTTGCCTTAGCATAGATGCTTACTGTGTTTAACCTCAGGGGTACTGACTGTAGGAAGAGTAGCCAATTTCTGTAAATCAGTTTTCTTCCTAATCCTGGCTTTCATTACCCAGTAATACTGTCATACAGCTATAGAAATAAAAACATTTAAAACTGCCTCTAGCACTATGAAGTTGGGTTATATAAAAAAACACTTTCAAAATTTATAAAAGCATTCACTTTCCTTGAAAATTTGCATTTGTTTTATTTTTATTTCCTTGATGACATTTAGAACTAAAAGGTAAAGTTTGAAAGTGACTGTCCCGTAAGATTCATTTGCTTGTTGTGTACGGAGAGCAGAACACCAGAGAATATCATTAGAGGAATGTTTTTCAACTATCTCTGCCAGCACTGAGATAATCAAAACTCCTTGAAGTCACTTCCACAGAACAAAATGAAGCTGAGCTGTCTTTTATGAACGTAGAGTGAGAATGACAAAACTGCAGGTATCTATAGGGAAGCCATAGAGTTTTCAAATAGAAATGCAAAGGAAGAGAAGTAGCTGTACTGCTACTTAGGTTTCCCCTTTGTCATTCTGCAAGAGAAAACAGGGTGTGCAGTGATTCTTCAATTACAGAGAAAGATTAGAAAAGCTGGAGGAGTACATGGGTTTAGGTCACAGCAAAAGTTGAGGCATTAGTAATGTCCTTGCTCTGTGAATGTCCTGTGCACAATATTGTGAGTGTTCAGCGCTTTGTGAAGCTTCATGTTTTCACAACACTGAAGGTCATTTACTTTCAAATATCACATTCCCCTGCACCTCTGGTTTATCTGAAATGCTTGGGCACAGCTAGCTATACTACTATGACAAGCCACACTAAGATTTTTTTGTGGTTTCATATTTCATATATGTTGTCATACATATAGGAAGTCTCATGAAGAAGTGTTTCATTTTTCTGTAGCTCTAACAGAAAACTGAAAACATGCTATTTTTTTCTGTCATGTCTGCTTAAAAAAAAATAAAAAAATAAAAATAAAATAAAATGTTAGGTTATGCTTAGAGAGATGAGAGAAGTACAGTGGGAGCAGGGACTGAGTACAGTCTTAGGAACTGCAGCTTTGGATAAGCTGATCTTTCACGCTGGAGGGAGGTGCTCATGTTCCACTCCCTTCTGCTTCCTCCTTGACCATGGATGCTGCAGCCCTTCCTCTCCTGCACTGACCTGTTTCAGTTTCCTACAATGATAGGAAAGTAACCTGGCAACACAGCAGTTTCCCATCAGTTGGGTGAACTGAATAGTCCAATGGAGACTGGCAGATGTTGGTCGACCAGGAAGGCTGAATCGTGTGGTCCCAAGCTACAGCTGAAGAGTGCAAAGTGGAGAAGGTAGAAACAGCACCATCACCTTTTGCAGGGGAGAACTGTGAGATCACATCAGCCCTGACCTGCAGCTTTTAGCCAGACTGCAGAATGAACATTAACCAGGCTGCTTTTTGATACACATCAGTGGCAGTTATGTACCTCTCAAATTGTGAGGACCTGACCAAGCCCACATTTTTTTTTTCTTTCTTGTTCCTCAGCAATCTGTGTAGGTCTGTGCAGCAGTGGTTTGTATTTAGATTGCAAAATGTCTGTGTAAGCTATCTTCGTTCATACAACACCTGAGTTTGTGGGGTCCAGGACTACAGCTCCTGTATGTTCAGATAACAGATATTAGAAATACAAATTGATTAGAAGTAGAAATTGTTAATCTATAACATACAAGTTTAGCTATTGATAGAGCTGGTTAGAAATTTGTCAATGGAACATTTGCCCAAAGTGTCAGTTTGCTGAAGTCAGTACCACTCAAAAGGAAGTGTTAAATTCCTGTGAGTTGTCCTATCTCAGGGCAGTACTAGATAACTCTGAACAAATGTATCTTGTTTTGTTTTCTTTTCTAGTGGGGGAGAGGTGAGCCAGGGGAAGAGTTTGATCTCAGTGCTGAGCTTTCCCTGAACTAAAAATGTCTTCAAAAGATCAAAGGGTAGACATCCTTCTGATGTGAGCCAAGTATAATCAGTATGATTTTTTGAAAAACTGAAATAACTTTTTTTTTTTCTTTTTTTTTTTTTTCTTTTTTTTAAATCTCCCAGTTCCAGTAGTGAATTCTGGATCATCACTGCAGCGTCCTTGAAAGATATGACTGGAGCTAGTCCTGAACACAGCATCTGATCAAAATAATTCATAACCTTTCTAGCCTCAATCTATAGCTAGTGGTAAGTTTCATGCATTCATTCCATGTATAGTCTTTTTATAAATGATCAGTGATGATTCCCATGACTGGAAAAATCTATTTGCATAGGACAGCTCCATCCTGAAATTTGCATGCTGTCTCACCTGGGAGGGGAAGGTGTGAAATCCTCTCAATGCTTAGCAGTTGCTGCTAGCTTTGTCAGGAATACCAGTGCAGCAGGTAGCACCTGGCCTTCTGAAGTAATACTAACACTTAAAGAGGAGATGGTGGGTGATAAAGGAGGACTGATAGCATCAGCACCACCTCAGGAATCAATAATCTTTGAGGAAAGCAAGATTTGAACTGCATATGATCCAAGAAAAAGACTGAATATAAAACCTATGATCCCTTTCTAATCCAGGAGCCTGTCCCGCGGAGGCTGAGCAAAGTACTGAGTCTCTGACCGTGTTGGGAAATAAGCTTTTTAGCTGGATAGAGAAAAGAAAGAGAGATGATTTGGATTTGATCTTAGTAGAGGTAGATTAAGCATGACTTTTTTCAGTTCCAATAATTTAATCTTTACAAAATCTTTTTAGTGTTTTTGACTATTTTGGGGTGGGTTCTTACATTCAGAATGTTTGAATGATAAATGGGGACCTCTCCACTCATACACATAGACAAATCTGAGAACTGTAATGCAGGAGTGGGAGACGATTTACTTCTTTCTCTGGCCATCTTTACCTGCTTAATTGGAAGCACGCCTGAATAGGAGAGTTCAAAACAACACATATGAAAGAGCTTGTAAAAGGTAGAAAAAGCGTTAGCATATACCTTGTATAACAAAAAAGTTCTGTCACCAGCTCAAATCTTGAACAGCATGCCATTTCTCAATGTATATAGTACGGCAGCTTCACACAATGAAAAGCTGCGTGCAAGTCTTTCCTCATTTTCATCCCACGGATTCATTTTGTGTGCCCAACCCAGAACTCCAGAGCATCATGAACATTTTTTTCCTTTATCTCTAGCCTAATTATTTTTTCATTCTCTTCTGCCTAGTTATACAACCTCAGCAGGACAGAACAATTTGTAATGTGAGGGTCTTTCCTGGGAAATAATGGAATGTGTTTGAAGTTCCTTCAAAAGGCAGGCAGGAAATTAAGTCTGGATCTCCTACCACCTGGCCAAGTCGCTGACCAAAATACTGTTTTTTTTTTTTTTTTAAAAAAAAAAAAAAAGAAAGAAAGAAAAGAGAGAGAGAGAGGGAAAACTACCCTTGTCATGTTTGAAAAAGCATGAACCCAGATGAGTTCTTTGGAAGAAGTTAACATAACAGAAGACTCCTAGGCTGTGCATCCCACATGGCCCATACATCCCTGTAGTACCTAGTGAGGCATGTGAGATGAAAAATTTAACATGAATCCTGGTAAATACTATGATTTTCTGTATTAACTAACTACAGACAGCTGAGCAATGATTACTTAGGGAATATCCAGATACCAGCTGGCTCCAGCTTCTTGTGAAATCCATGCGGAGACATCCATCTCCATGTAACTTACGCAAGTTACTTACCACATGCTTACCACAGGTTTCCATCCTGGGTGCAGCTATCTTAAACTCAGATGTTGCTGTAGCCCAGGGATCCTTCACTTATACAAGCTTTATTCCCTACCTATGAGACAAAAAGTGACAGTACTTTCCCACTACACTGATGTGATGTCATTTTAAATGCATCCGAAACTGTAGAAATCCTTGCATATGTTGGGTAGGAGACAAACATGCATAAGAAACATAGGTATTATTTGCATAGGGGAAGAAATGGCCTTTTATAAAAAAATTATGTAGGTAGCCGATAAACACATTTGCACGTGTTCACAAACTAAAAAAAACTCTCCCAAAAATGTGTTTTATTACTGCTGTTTTCAGAGAAACAGTTCTGTGCGTGAACTTTGTAAGCATTAAGCACCTCATGCGACAAAATAAAATCAATTTAATGCCATACTTGAACTTAGATACACCCTGAATATGTAATTTATTCATAGTTATTTTAATTAAACTAAACATAATTAGGTTGTTTCTGTAACTAAGAATTTGCTTTTATGAACACTGACATTTTTCTATGTTTCTATGAACAGCTTTCTATGAGCACTGTTAATCTTAGTAGCAGAGATACATTATTAGTAAGATACTGAGTTATTGCACAATAAATCTGACAAAATGAGCTGTCGACACATGCGAAAAGGATGCCATTAGCCACAAACACAATATCTAATGGAAGACAGCACAATGATAAAAATATATTGAAATACTGTGTAATTAAGTAATATCATCACTAATTTTAGCACATGGCTTCTCTAAATGGGAGATTAAGTATATTGGGGAGAGTAAGGGAAACAGAGGAGAGATAGAAGATCATTAGGTATAGAAATTAAGACAAGTTAACTTAGAAATGTTTCCCATTACCACGGTACTGAAATTCTAGCTAAATGCTCTAACAGAATAAACAATCCTAAATTAAATGTCTGCTTATTTGTATATTAGCATTTTCCATATATATTAGTGCTTTGAAATGACTTAATGAACTAAGGTTTAGAAAGTATCATTACCCTCTAACACCTAGAATCAGAATTATTCTGTTACATGTTATTAACTGTACATTGCTAAGTAGAGAGTTTCCCTCAAATTAAGGTTTGTTGCCTTTGCTTCTCATGGAAATATATAAATTCTCCTCATTCTGTCACTTTTTTTTTTTTTTTTTTTTTTGATTTGCTAAAGATATCAGTGTAATAATGTACTTCAAGGAAAGACATTTCACCACAAATATTTTTTCAGTTATTACCTTCTCCTAAGCTTAATTCCCACTGGATGCACAGAGTCCCAGTTTTTCATCTGGGGCTATTAAAAGCCTAAAATCTTACACTGTACTCACGGGCTCAGCATTTCAAAATGTCTTACTTCCAATCAGAAACAGCACCTGAAATATCTTTTTTTTTTTTTTTTTTTTTTTTTTGCAGAATTGCCTATTCCAGTCTAAATGTTAAACCTGAACAAAAAGAAACATAACTCTCATCTCTGCACAGATACTAACAAAAAAAAAGATCTTGTCATGAAGCTGCTTATTTGCGCTATTTCAAAACAAGGGCATTTGGAAGGGAATTTTAAACTCTTGGCTATCATTCTGATAATGCTTCTTAGTTATACCAATAATTTTTTTGTCAGGACACAAGAAAATAAACATTATATCTGGTAGCCAAATAACAATATGATTGCACTGTGAGTACATTTCTTGCTTTCACAGTGAAGAAGTACTGGCATAGACTTTACCATGAGCCAGTTGCCCTATATCCATGGAGTCTAGGGAAGATGAGTAAAGCATCAATTAAATCTTTTTTTTTTTTTTTCTGTATTTTACTATTATTTTATATATATATCTACTGGATACACAAGAACTATAGGAGAATGTGTACTCAGAGAACATTTTCCTGATGACTGATAAATAAGGTTTAGGAGATGATTTATATATATATATATGCATATATATATAATTTTATTTGTTTTCTCAGATGTACTTTGGCTCAGCATAAATTCCCATATAGATTTCTTAAATTAGTGAGGTGTATGAAAATTTGTATAGCATTGAGAATACTAACACTCTTGAAAGTTTGTGTCTCATTCACTATGCTAAAAGCTGGCCCATCAGTGGAAGTCCACTATAAGTATACTAGAGTACACAGACTTGCTTTTACTCAAACAGAATGGTTAGAACACAGAGTTTTCAATGTCTCAGCAGATAGTGTCTATTTGAAGATGACAGGACTTTGTGCACATTTTTTGCCCCCATTTTCTATTCAACACTTTTTTTTTTTTTTTCTTTTAAGTGTTTTTTTTTTTTTTTTCACACTTAAGCAAATATTTATCTTGAAAACCTATGTCAAAAGATTGTGGGAGATCTCAGAGTCAGAAAACTGTGAAAGTAAAGGAGGTGAAAGGATGCACAGACTGACTGATAAGTAGCTATAATTTGTTCAGAAACAGTTCCTCCCAGAGTTGTTCACCATTGCTCCTTGTCACAGCCATATGGCAGCCACACACTTGTTATGCCAGTACCAGAGCAAGCCTTCTGAAATGACTTAGTTCAGTACAGATTCATGATTACTAACAGCTCAATAGCCTCAATTGGCCTCACAAAGAGGTTCAAGGAAAAAAAAAAAAAAAAAAGTCAAAAATCAATAAAAAAAAAAAACTTAATGAAAAGTGGATATTTGTATGAAAACAATAGATAATGAGGCCTTATGCTTCCATGGTAACAAAATAAATTTTTTTGTTATTGTTGTTGTTGTTTAAAAAAAGTTGTTTCTTTAGAGATCATTACTATTAGCAGAGCATCCATTTATTAACATTTATTATAACTCTTGGAACAGATTATTACATAGAGTAGGTAAACTAGAACATACATTTCAAAGTTTGCAACAGAACGGAGTAAAATCTCCTGCTACATCTTAGAGGATGACGTAACCAACACAAAGGCATGACAGACTTAGACAAACCTCATTCAAAGGTCAATAAAATTAAGTGAAAGGATCCCATGAATAACATCAGCATTTGGATATGCCCCAGCAATTCTAGGACAAAGGTTAAAAAACAGACTTCTTGCTAGCTCTCCAGCTGCTCCAATGACACAAAAAAAAAAAAAAACACTTTTATTTTTCAATTTTAAATTTGCATCTTAGCATCTGGCCTTTCCATCTTCCCTCACTTTTACATATGCCTTCAAATAATTCACATTTATTACCCATGTCTATAAAATTATGTCACATCCCCATACAGTATTCCCACTTGAACACTGAGAAGCTTGCTTACTGTGCCAGTGTCCAGTGGGTATGAATTACAGCTGCCAGATGCATAGCCATTTTTAAAGCTTTTTCTTTCCATATACACCACAGAATGATAATAGATATTTTAATAGCTTCTATTATAATGTCTTATTATCGATAATCCCCTCATTTTACCTAGTTATCAGATGTGAACTCAGAGTGTAAAACAGTTTCCACAGTTAATCAAGGTACCGGCTAAGGTGTGCTGAATTTAGACAGCTTTCTTATGAAACTCACAGAACTACTCTTCATTTCTTCAGGAGAACCTTGTACCTTACCGGGTATACTGACAGCAGCAGGGTGGCTAGGTCTGGGGGCAGGGGATGATGACCCGCACAAAACCAGCACTTTGCACTGTTGGGCATTTTAATGACAGACATTATGCTCCCAATGGCAGGTTTTCATGTGAAGGTTTAACAAAGCTGACAGTCCTGACATTCCTTTCCAATTTTCTAATTAGTCTCACAATTACCATCTCCGTGTCTATGGAATAATTTCTTCCCAGGAAATTACTAATGTTAATTTAAACCTGGGATCTGCTTCCAGTTCTCCAGCCACCCTTTCTTGACAAGTTCCATCTTTTTCTAGCACCTTCCTTAAGAGTCTGACATATGGCAACATCCTTGCATTCAAAATCCACTGTAATGCACGCTAACCAGGAGGAATTGTAATTAGGATCAGTACCCTGAAACAGGCACATAAGTACATTTATAGTATGCAGAACATTTTGGAGTGCCTATGGAAGCATTTTATGGATGAGACAATGTACTTTCCACAGCCATTTCCCCTGGACAACAGCCTCTGTCACGGCACGCTCATTTGCTTTCAGAAAGGCAGCCCAGGCAGTCCCTAAGCACATCTAGGTATGGGCAAAACAGCCCAGCATTGGGGAATTTTGCTCCAGCAGCACTGGCTGGAGCACTGAGGAACAAACAATACAATCAGATAAAAGCATGCTTAAATATAAATTTACCCTTCCCTCTGACCAGTCTGAACTTCCCTTATTTTTGCCACAGGCAGCGAAATCGCTCTATGGCGGCAGCAGTCAGTGCAGGCAGGATGGTCAGCCCATGCAAGAGCTCCTGCCCCCCCCAGGCTCCTGTTCCCTTCTCCACAGGACCTCAGGCTGCTGCTGTCCCCTTCTCCACATGGCATCGCCACCGAATGCAGCACCTGAGGGCCTGGCAGCTCCCTGCCAGTGTGCTCCTGCACCAGGAGGGCAACATGTCACCTGGCGAGCCACTGCCCCCTGCCCAGCTGCCATTGCTGCAGGCCAGTCTGGAAATGGCTTCAAGTCACACCAGGCGCTTTGCCACGCACTGCTCCTACCCACCTCTAAGATAACTCCCTGACAAATTTAGCCCCTCAACCTGGGTGAGGCTGCGGTGTTGACAGCAGCCTGAACACATGCTCGTTACAGCGCACCCTGCTCCTTCCAAGGAGAGGCGAAAGATGGCCGCCTCTCACCTCTGACTTTTAGCAACATGTAACAAATGTAAAGGGCCTTTTTTTTTTTTTTTTTTTTTTTTTTTTTTGTTTTTTTCATCAGGGAGTACATTGTTTAACTTTACTACAAAATTTCTTAGTGCATGCCCACACAGACAAATATCCTCAAGCAGGCCTTGTCTTACAGAAGTTACCCTACAAGACCATGTCAAACTCTACACTGCAAGTAAGTGATGGCAAACAAGCCCCTTCCTTCGAAGGGCAGGCAGCCAGGACAGCACAGGGCACTGCAGGGTGGCTCTGCAGGACATGGGAGGGCAGGAGCAGCAGAAGGGACTGTCATGAAACTTCATTGTCCTTCAGCCTGGTCCGAAGCACAGAAATAAAATAAATTAAAAAAAAAAAAAATAAAAAAAATGTGTTTCAGTTCAGGATGTTACAGGTAAATAAAGGCGATGAGCTCAAGACAAGCAAATGCAGCAGCAATGAAGGGGTTGGGTAAAAATAAGATAAGGGAATCTTTCGGTTTCCATCTACATCTGGCTGAAAGTAGCATGCTGTTAGATCTCTGTCATGAAGGTATGTGGTAAGTTTTCTAATGTGAATAGTGAAATGTGTTTATGTATTTATAAATGAATACAAGAATTCCTGGCATAACATTAGAATAAACATAGGGTAATGAGATAAGTCTTCTGATGACAAAGAATAAATTGACTGTACTTAAAGCATAGGTTAGGGATGACTAAAAAGAAAGCAATAATTTCTTACATTCACATAAGCCTACCCTTAGCTCATATCTGATGATAGAAGCAACTGAATAAAACAGGAGATTAAACTGATTTCAGAGAGTTGAGGACAATCTATGTTAGTTATTCAAGAGCAATTTGCAAGTTATGCTTGCAAAGTGATATTAAACCTGATACTGTTTTGGTAAAAAATAATAATAATGAAAACAACAACAACAACAAAACAAAGCAAAAACAAACAACAACAACAACAACAACAAAACATTCTCGTCCTGTCCACCTCATCATCTAGGATAGGAAAGATTGCCTAAATTTTATAAGTCCAGAAGTCCTGCAGTGTTCTCTGCAGAGGCCAAGAATAGCAAATATATATGCAGATTTTACTGGTAAGATTCTTGTGGCCATAGATGGAATGTCAACACCATAGATGGTGTCAACTCTGAGACCAGTAGCTTCACTGTCTGAAGAAAGTTCATACCTCCTGTGGCAGCTGCGTGCCAATAAGCTTGTTTATAAACTACTTCCCCCAGTTGTACAGTAGGTACATTATTATAGTAAGGTAAGGAAACAGGGAAGACAAGTAATTCTTCAAGGTAAACCTCTTCTTTAATGAGTTAAACCCCAGTTATCCTAAAATGTCTCCCACCTGAAATTTTAAAATGAACCCCCAAATCTTACAGATCTAATGTAATTCTTATATGCTCATCCTGCCTATAATTCTTATAGGTTCATCTTTTTCAGGTTAAAAAGAAATAGTACAGACTGAGAACTAGACAGAAAACATGTTTAACTGTCCAGATAAATTAAGCTCAAGGAAAAAAAAAAAAATAGCACTGAAAATAGCACTGGCATGCATCAGATATGAAAGCCACACTGCATTGCTATATTTTAGGCAATGAGTTTATATCAACTGAGTTCATATTGAGGATATTATGACCTTTTTGTTTATAAAATAAAATGCTCATGAAACTAACTTTCTTCCCTGCCAAGGCCTGTAATGATAATCATGGCGAATTTACCAAGGGACAATAAGAAGGTAATACATCTTAGACTGACACTAAGTTCTCTAGACTAAGAGAGACGGATTATTTAAATACAGGAGTTGAAAGCTGGTTAGTCTCACTGCTTCTTTCTGACTGCCAGACTGCATTAAACATTTTCTTAATGGTGGGCTTTTAATAAGGTATAAGCATTCTGAATGGATTGTAATAGCAAGTAAACTAAGCAAATTAAGTGACATTTTAGGAGATCAAGCTAATAAAACATTAGAGTGAGACAATTTTTAGATGCCATGGCTTTCTGAAACTGTACCTTTGGTCTGCAGCAGGCACCTTGTTTCACAAAAATGTTCTGTACGGGGTGTGGGCACCCATGGGTGCAGGTGCTCGTGTCTGCAATGTTGCTGTAGTGCAGGGCGATGCTGGGGCTGCCCCATGCCAGACCCAACGGCCCCACAGCAGGGCATGGCTGGGCCCAGCAGCCAAGATGGTTGCGCCTTGCCTTAGGGGCAACCTGGGGAAGAAAGCACAGCACTGTCCGGCAGCTGACAGAAAGAAAGGAAGGGGGAGAAACAGCCCTGCCAGCACCCTACATGGGGGAGAGGATGAGGAGGGCAGGAGGGGCTCCAGGCACCAGAGCAGAGATCCCCTTGTGGCCCCTGGGCAGGAGGTGAAGCTGGAGCAGGGATTTCCCTCCCTTAACCCCTGAGCAGGCCCCCCGCTAGAGCAGGGCAGGGTGTGAGGAGGAAGGGGCAGCAAAAAGGGGCTCTCAAGGACTGGCCCCAGCCCTGGGCCCCAGCCCCTGCACCACTCACTTGGGGGCAGGAGGTGGAGGGGTTGGGGATAGAGGGGTGAGGCTGAGCATGGGAATAAGGGCAGGTAGTGGGAACACGTTTTAATGGTTTCTTTGTTTCTCACTATCCAAACCTATTTTAATTGGCAGTAAATTAATTTTGCCTAAGGCGGGTCTGATTTGCCCATGATGGTAAATAGATAAGTAATCTCCCTGTCTCTATCTTGACCCATGAGCTTTTACATCTTATTTTCTCCCTCTGTCCTGCTGAGGAGGGGCAGTGAAAGAGCAGCTGGATGGCTTTCATCACGAGTGCTGAACTGTGATATGATTCATATGTGGTCTTCATGTTCCTGACTTGTCAGTGAAGCGTCTGGGGACCTAACAATGAGAATGTCCAAAGAGTAAAAGTTTAGAGATAGAGGAGGGGATGCATGGATCAAGAAACACATCTGGAGTTGGGAAATAAACCCAAATATACCACTCTATTAAAGAACAAAATTGATTTGCATTTGTGCTACCTAAATATTTACTTTGAAATTTTGCCCATTTTTATTTCGAATTCTGAGAAAAACTATTAAAATATCCCTTCCCTTCTCTTCCCTTCTCTTTCCTTCCTTTCTTCTAAATCTGTTCCCTTCTTAATCCTTTCTTCTTAGTCTTTTATTTTGTGTTCCATTCTGACATCAAGTTTATCTTCTAGCTAACCCACCTATTTTTCTGGTTTATAATATAGGAACTGTGTG
This sequence comes from Oxyura jamaicensis, assembly GCF_011077185.1. Classification (NCBI taxonomy): domain Eukaryota; kingdom Metazoa; phylum Chordata; class Aves; order Anseriformes; family Anatidae; genus Oxyura; species Oxyura jamaicensis. Next base: position 77,247,297 of record NC_048894.1, read on the forward strand.
AATTCTAGGATGCTTGGCAGCAGGCACAGACATTTTTCCTGCAGAATTAGAAGCACAGTTTGACCTTTTTATCACACCACATTTTCTTCACAGTAGTACCATAGGAAAGAGGAGGAAAATACTTTAATCAATGAAGAAAAAATATCAGACGTCATTCATTTAATTATTTTTTTTTTGTTGTTGTTTCCATTATTGCAGTATAAACATTGTGCATATGGAAGTCAGTCTTTACACAAAAATGAATGCCAGACAATATGCCACAGTAAGAATAATAAATTAAATCATCCAACGCCCAACAATGCTGCTATAGCATCCTTGCTAATCTCTCAAGTTAGGAGAAGTTATTTTTTCCCCTACATATTGGAACATGAAATATGTGACCTTTAAAAGCAGTGACAGATGCTTTATAAGGGAGAAAATTGTAGGTGTAGTGTGTTAAGTTTGTTTTGCTGATAGAATTGCTTTTTGTATTGTGCAATCTGTCACAATCACATTAAAATGGCTAAAAAATGGCATTTTTCTGTAAAAAAAAAGACACTTTTTAAGTATTTGTGAACATATAAAAAAATAAAGAAAGAAAAAATCTAAAGATTTAACTGATATCTTTTAATTCTTTTGTCATTTTAATAAAACTATTACTTGGTTTTAATAATTTAAAAACCTGATATTTTGACATTTCTGAAATTAAACACTTATTATTTCCCTAATAAATGTCATTTTACTTTGAAATGTGCCTTAAATTTCATCACACTTTAAATTTCATTTCACAGTTAAATGTGGCTTTGCTTTGGTTCATACAATGCAATTTTCAAAAGTTCTAAACTTTGTATCACGAGCCAAATAACTCAAAAACCTATTAGCCTAATAACAAAATATAAATTGTTGTTGGTCTAATTTATAATAGAGGAGATTTAGTTTGTCTATTAGGAAAGCAATTTTACAAAAGCAATGTCATCTACACCTAAAAGAACATGTCATCTACAAAAGAGTCACAAGAAGTTTACAACCCCATAAGTCAAAATTCAATTTTAATATGCCTGACGTAGCATCAGAGAAGGAAGTTGAGCTAGATTAAACAAACAAACAAACAAACAAACAAACAAACAAAAACCACCACCACCAACAACAACAAAAAAATCAAAATACTCTATGTTTATTGCTATAACAAAAATATTTTAAAATGTGGGAAACCTTTCTGCTTCCATTTTTCCACTCCCTAGGCTACTTCTAGTCTGGCCCTGCTACCACCGTCTCTGTTGGTGGGCTGTGGCAGCAAGAGGTCAGGTATATCTGCCTATTAAGGTCACTACCTGAAAGGAACTCTGGGCAAGTGCCCATCTTGATTAATCCTTTTGTTATTTCTGTTATAGGTGAGATTTTAATCTAGCTCCTAGGCTGTACTTTACAATTCATCTCCCTCAGACATTGAGCTGTTATGATCTGAACAAGAAGTTCTGCTCTTTGGAACTTCTTGATGAATTCTTCGCTGTCTTTTTCAAGACACAAGTTGAAAAGAGCTGTGAGCTTGTAGTAAGTGCTTCTGAAGTTCAACTGAAGTAAGTAGAGGATGCTGCTAGCTCACTTTATCAAGGTTTTATAATCTCACTTTCACCTAAATTTCATGAAAGAAGGAAAACAGTTTACTCTCTTAGCTGGATGCAAAACCATTTTTTTTTCTTTCAGTTTTTCACAACCTCTATTAGTCATTTTTATAGGCACTTTACAAACACATAGCCTACTGATGAACATGCATAAACTACTGCATACTTTTTTTTTCTATTTCGAAGTTTCACTGACAGCAAAAAGTTTTAATACTATTTTCTCATCTATCTGCCTTTAGTTTCACTAAGGATCTATATGAAGTTTAAATGTCTGTTTTTAAATAATACAAACTAGTATATTCCTTTTAGAGAAAAAGAACTATTCTGATTTACAACATGACCTTAAAATAGTAGGATCTTTCATTCTTATTTGAGTAAGCCTTGTCTTTTTCATAATGGTTTCTGAGGAAGTAATGTCTCTTTTCAGGAAACTGTTTAATTAATTCAATAAAAAATCATTTAACTACAGTACAAGTATGAATCTGAAGAGGAGATAACTTTATGTGCTGAACTTGCAAGTCACTTGTTTTTGACATAGTGAGCACCTTTTTTTTTTTTTTTTTTTTTTTCATCAGTTCTGAAAGGAGGTGAAAATGTTATGTTTAATATACATTTACAAAGTCAATAGTTACCTGAAAATCATTAAATTAATCAAGTTTTTAATCTGCTGATATAATCAGCAGATCATATCATCATGATATGAGAACTGTTTTTATTCATTTCAAATGTTTTTTTTCTGTCTGTGGCAGGTTGACCCAGGCTGTCAGGTAAGCCCCGACACAGTCATTCACTCATTCCCCAGCAATAACTAAAATGTGTTATCAACACTGGTTTGGTCACCAGTCTAAAACACAAAACTATACAGGCTGCCATGAAGAAAATTAACTCCACCCCAAACAGAGCTAGTACAATGACAGATGAAGTATTAACACTGGAAACTTTTGCCAAAATATTTGTCTGCTAGCCCCATTAAATATTGCGAAAGATCTTTAGAGTTGCTATTTAAGGAGGTAACACGATTAAACTGTGTCCTGCCCAAAAAGCCTACCTCAACTGCTCTTAATTGTCTTTGCTTTTCTATGGACATTACTTTTATGAAAATAAACCCGGACTACTCAGGTTTATATGAAGTGATTAAAAGTAACATTTGAGTAAAACCTCAATAAGAAAATAAGTGGAAAGTAAGTGAGAATTTTATGCATTTTGTACACAAATACAATAGTAGAGCAGAAAAGATAGTGGGTTGAAGGCACAGCCTAGGTCACTTTTCTATGCCTTTCTTTCCATTAACGATATTCATTCTTTTTTAAAAATAGCAAAAGGAATGCTCCAAAACATGAATTTTAGCAAAAAGATGACTTTGTGAAAGTTTGGATGTTACTAGAATGCATGTGCATGTCAATCACCTAGCAATTTCTAATTCATGTTTATAAGTACACATACTATAATAATGTATTAATATTTTGGCATATAATGCAGTCCTTAGTCAATTTAATCTACCCTTACTTGGCTACACTTTTATCCTTAGTATCATTACTTTTGGATTATAAATGAAGTGAATTTTTATGATCTGAAAACAAATGCCTTTGAAATTGATTTGGGAGATAAGATTATACCTGTACCAAACTGTTGCCTTGTTCTTGAAAATGACAGCTGTATGGCTTCTCTATTTTTTTTTTTTTTAATGAAAATAGTCATTGAATTTATGAACTGCCACCTGCACTGTATTTATAACAACCAGCTGGAGAATTAAATGTGTGTACAAAACACAAATCACAATAGCTAGAGTGCTAATATTGTGTGTATAAAAGCACAGTCTCTTTAGGAAGTAAACACAAAAAAAGGGGGGGTTGTAAAAGCTGCATTATGAAGTGTGTGCACATCAGTGTAATAAACATGAGTTTTCATTCAAAGAGGATGATTTTACTGACTTGTTGCTATTCCCTTAGGAGAAAAGAAGAAAAGTATTAGAAAATCTTTAGTAAGCTTGTTCATCTTGCTTACTAACAGAAGCAATAAAAAGCATAAATACACGTTCTTTTTTTTTGTTGTTTTGTTTGTTTGTTTTTTTTCCTTCCCTAGCACAATGCATGAAAACAGCTGTTTTAATTCACTGAGGGCATAATTAACAACCATTGTACATTAATTAATTTACCCCCTTCCAAGTTCCATCTATTGAGCTATATGATTTCTGGAAAGTGAATGATATTTTTGTGTTTTACTTATATGGAGCTATAAAATATCTTACTTTAATTCCCTGAATTAAGTAGAAATTAAACCCAAACTATGTCCTTGTGTTTTGAGCAAGCAGTACTCATAACAGCAGGAAGCTAAGGAAGCTATAGCAAAAGTAACTTCTGTATCACATCTGTTTTATATAACTTCTAGCCAAATCTGTGTACTTTAGTTACATTTGATGCGGAATATGTCAAGGTCTTAGGTTTAGCTGAGCTCTTAATGCCCAGACCTGACGAGCATTACCTGGAGCCTCTGCAGACACCCTCAGACTGTTGCTCCAGAGGCTCTATTTAGGGTGAAGCCGGCTCCTTTAGCCTCACCTTGAGCTGTGTTGTATCATGCTTTTGGCTTTGTCTGTGGGCAGTAGCTCAGACTTACAGGTAGCCTAATGTCTAACTTTGTTTCCTAGAGGGACCTTGGACCTATGCTGTATGTATGTATGAGCCCTGTCCTTTCCTGATACTTATTTGCTTGCTCGTCTTCCCAGATTAATCTCAAATGCATGATTTCACTCTGATGGTTGTTAGCCCTCATCACCAGCCTGGACCTGTTTGGGTGCTGTGGAACTGTGCCCAGTTGGTAGTGAAGGTGCTGCCCTCCCTGTGCTGGGATCACCCTTAGCCCTGGCTTGTCTTCCCTTGTGAATCACCATAAAATCATTTGGGCGATGTAGCTTTGCTCTTGCTGTTCCCAAAGGAGACCTCAAAGAATGCCTGGGAACCTTGGCCTGAGTAGGTGTGTGTGTTCGCGCAGGCAGGGCGAGCAGGAAGGGCAGAGAGCAATCGCCTGCCCATACAAACACCTCTTAAGGACAGTCGCTAGCTAGGCGATAATGGTCTCCACCAGGCACGGCGGGCTCTCCAGGAGGTCGGTACACACCCAGACCGACTGCCCGTTAAGGAATGCAGCGGTTCAGGTCACCGGATGCAGGGAGTGCCAGAGCCTGCTGCTGCCATCGGTGGGAGGCAGAGACGCTGCGTGCGTGAGGTGCGAGCAGGTGGATGACCTGATCCGCATGGTGGCGGAGCTCAAGGAGGAGGTGGAGAGGTTGAGGGCCATCAGGGAGTGTGAGCGGGAGATAGACTTGTGGAGTAACTCCCTGCAGGGCCTCAAGGAGAGGTACTGGGCTGAGACACCCCAAATGGGGGTGGAGCCCCTGCCTTGTCGCCGTCGGGCAGAGGGAGGGGATCTGGGAGTTGAGGAGGAATGGAGACAGGTCCCTGCTCGACATGGCAGGCGATGCCCTCCCCTTCCGGCCCCACCTTCCCAGGTGCCCTTACACAACAGGTTTGAGGCCCTGGAGACTGAGAGATCAACAGCAACTGAGGAAGAGGTAGAAAGTGTTCCCAGGAGGATGCCTAGGGCGAGGAGGTCGACTCCACGCCTCAGGACTGCCTCCACCAAGAAAGACAGAAGGGTGGTTGTTGTGGGAGACTCTCTCCTCAGGGGGACAGAGGGCCCTATTTGTCGGCCTGACCCTACCCGTAGGGAAGTCTGCTGCCTCCCTGGGGCCAGGGTCAAGGATGTTGCCAGGAAGCTTCCCAACCTGGTTCACCCCTCTGACTATTACCCTCTTTTGATAGTCCAGGCAGGTAGTGATGACATTGAAGAGAGAAGCCTGAGGGCTATTAAACGAGACTTTAGGGGACTGGGACGGTTAGTGGATGGAGCGGGAGTGCAGGTGGTGTTTACGTCCATCCCTACGGTGGCAGGGAGGGGTACAGAGAGGACACGAAAAGCCCACCTGTTAAACACATGGCTCAGGGGCTGGTGCCAAGACAGAAATCTTGGGTTTTTCGACCATGGGGCACTTTACTCGACACCTGGCCTGATGGCCGTAGACGGGTCCCTATCCTTTAGGGGAAAACGGATCCTGGGCCAGGAGCTGGCGGGGCTCATTGATAGGGCTTTAAACTAGGTAAGAAGGGGGATGGGGGTGAAGCAAGGATTGTTGGAGCTGTGCCAGGGGGAACAATAGCAAGGCCGGGGAATAAGGTAATGGCCCAGCTGAAGTGCATCTACACCAATGCACACAGCATGGGTAACAAACAGGAGGAGCTGGAAGCCATCGTGCAGCGGGCAGGCTATGACTTGGTTGCCATCACGGAAACGTGGTGGGACCAGTCTCATGACTGGAGTGCTGCGATGCCTGGCTATAGGCTCTTCAGAAGGGACAGACAGCACAGAAGGGGTGGCGGTGTGGCTCTCTATATTAAAGAGTCTTTCGATGTTGTAGAACTCGAGGCTAGGAATGACAAGATCGAGTCCCTTTGGGTTAGGATCGGCAGGGACAACAAGGCTAGTGTCCTGGTCGGGGTCTGCTATAGACCGCCGAACCAGGACGAGGAGACGGATGAGGAGTTCTACAGGCAGCTGACAGAAGTTGCGAAATCTTCAGCGCTTGTACTCGTGGGGGACTTCAACTTCCCTGACATATCCTGGAAGCACAACACAGCCCAGAGAAAGCAGTCTAGGAGGTTTCTGGAGAAAGTGGAAGATAGCTTCCTGACGCAGCTGATTAGTGAGCCTACCAGGGGTGGTGCACCGCTAGACCTTCTCTTCACAAACAGAGAAGGACTGGTGGAGGACATGATTGTCGGGAGCTGTCTTGGGCAGAGTGACCACGAAATGGTGGAGTTCACTATTCTTGGCGAGGCCAGGAAGGGAACCAGTAAAACCACTGTACTGGACTTTCGGAGAGCTGACTTTGGGCTGCTTAGGACACTGGTTGGTAGAGTCCCTTGGGAGGCGGTTCTGAAGGGCAGAGGGGTCCAGGAAGGCTGGGCGCTCTTCAAGAGGCAAATCCTAATGGCGCAGGAGCAGTCTGTTCCCATGTGCCCAAAGATGAGCCAGCGGGGAAGAAGACCAGCCTGGCTGAACAGAGAACTGTGGCTTGAGCTTAGGAGAAAAAAGAGGGTTTATAATCTTTGGAAAAGTGGGCAGGCCACTAGGGAGGACTATAAGGATGTAGCGAGGCTGTGCAGGGACAAAATTAGGAGGGCCAAAGCTCACCTGGAGCTCAATCTGGCTACTGCCGTTAAAGATAACAAAAAACGCTTTTATAAATACATCAACACAAAAAGGAGGACAAAGGAGAATCTCCATCCTTTACTGGATGCAGGGGGAAACTTAGTTACAAGAGATGAGGAAAAGGCGGAGGTGCTCAATGCCTTCTTTGCCTCAGTCTTTAGCGGCAATACCGGTTGTTCTCTGGATTCCCAGTACCCTGAGCTGGTGGAAGGGGATGGGGAGCAGGATGTGGCCCTCACCATCCACGAAGAACTGGTTGGTGACCTGCTACGGCACTTGGATGTGCACAAGTCGATGGGGCCGGATGGGATCCACCCAAGGGTACTGAGAGAACTGGCAGAGGTGCTGGCCAAGCCACTATCCATCATTTATCAGCAGTCCTGGCTATCGGGGGAGGTCCCAGCTGACTGGCGGCTAGCGAATGTGACGCCCATCTACAAGAAGGGCCGGAGGGCTGACCCGGGGAACTACAGGCCTGTCAGTTTGACCTCAGTACCAGGGAAGCTCATGGAGCAGATCCTCTTGGGAGTCATCATGAGGCACTTGAAGGGCAAGCAGGCGATCAGGCCCAGTCAGCATGGGTTTATGGAAGGCAGGTCCTGCTTGACGAACCTGATCTCCTTCTATGACAAAGTGTCGCGCTGGGTGGACGAGGGAAAGGCTGTGGATGTGGTCTACCTTGACTTCAGTAAGGCTTTTGACACCGTCTCCCACAGCATTCTCCTCAAGAAACTGGCTGCTCTTGGCTTGGACTGGTGCACGCTTCGTTGGGTTAGAAACTGGCTGGATAGCCGGGCCCAGAGAGTTGTGGTAAATGGAGTCAAATCCAGTTGGAGGCCAGTCACTAGTGGCGTCCCCCAGGGCTCGGTGCTGGGGCCGGTCCTCTTTAACATCTTCATCAATGATCTGGATGAGGGCATTGAGTGCACCCTCAGTAAGTTTGCAGACGACACCAAGTTAGGTGCGTGTATCGATCTGCTCGAGGGTACGAAGGCTCTGCAGGAGGATCTGGATAGGCTGGACCGATGGGCCGAGGTCAACTGCATGAAGTTTAACAAGGCCAAGTGCCGGGTCCTGCACCTGGGGCGTAATAACCCCAAGCAGAGCTACAGGCTGGGAGATGAGTGGTTGGAGAGCTGCCAGGCGGAGAAGGACCTGGGAGTGATAGTGGACAGTCGGCTGAATATGAGCCAGCAGTGTGCTCAGGTGGCCAAGAAGGCCAACGGCATCCTGGCTTGTATCAGAAATAGTGTGACCAGCAGGGCTAGGGAGGTGATCGTCCCCCTGTAGTCGGCTCTGGTGAGGCCGCACCTCGAGTACTGTGTTCAGTTTTGGGCCCCTCGCTACAGGAAGGACATGGAGGTGCTTGAGCGGGTCCAAAGAAGGGCGACGAAGCTGGTGAGGGGCCTGGAGAACAAGTCCTACGAGGAGCGGCTGAAGGAGCTGGGCTTATTCAGCCTGGAGAAGAGAAGGCTCAGGGGCGACCTTATCGCTCTCTACAGATACCTTAAAGGAGGCTGTAGCGAGGTGGGGGTTGGCCTGTTCTCCCACGTGCCTGGTGACAGGACGAGGGGGAATGGGCTAAAGTTGCACCAGGGGAGTTTTAGGTTAGATGTTAGGAAGAGCTTCTTTACTGAAAGGGTTGTGTGGCATTGGAACAGGCTGCCCAGGGAGGTGGTGGAGTCAGCATCCCTGGAAGTCTTCAAAAGACGTTTAGATGTAGAGCTTAGGGATATGGTTTAGTGGGGACTGTTAGTGTTAGGTTGGACTCGATGATCTTGAGGTCTCTTCCAACCTAGAAATTCTGTGATTCTGTGATTCTGTGATTAAAGGCCACCGAGAGGCTGGCAATGACAAGTATGGCATGTTGGGACTTTACAGTGCCATGACAAGGCATCCAAGGTCTGACTCCATTTCTGTAGCACCACAATGAATGTGGAATGTGTATGTATGAATGGGCTAGGTCACTTGCTGATTGGAGCATGTGTCTGAGCATGAACATGGGAACTGACAATGCATAATGAAATAAAGGGTTGATTTGACTCCTCTAGTCTTTCAGATGGCTAAACTGAACAACATCCTGGTTTCAAGATGGCAGCACTGTGAAAGCTATTGCCCTTATTTTCTAAACAATATAGACAAAATAAAAAGATGCGAAAGCTATTTTTAAGCTATATTTACAATACACCAAGTTGTAATTTGAAGACCTTGAGTTTTTTTTTCTTGTTTGTTTGTTTGTTTGTTTTTTCAACTCTTAAAGCCTAAAAAGGGCAGGAATATTGTTTTTGTTATAATGATATCTCAAGAATTCTGGGCAGTTTTTTTCCCCGTAGAACCACAGTTTAATGTCAATCAAGTGGCAAGCTAAGTACTCTATAAATCACTGAACTGTCACTTTATCTTTTTTTCAGTGACACGTATTGACAATTTTTATCTTGAAGAAATTTCCTTTCAAATATAGAATAAAAGAAAATACTGATTCATTGCTTCATTTGATGTTTACAATGAGGTTAACTTGGTATTGTTTTCTGCTAGGTTATTGCTAGTTATTACTGTTATGATGTGTCTTTTGCAGAATTAGGAGTTTATGTTGCTCAGAACAGGATTGTTGTCATATGCTTAGGAATAGCAAACAATATTTCTGATCCTGAGCTAGAAGGAGTTAAACTCTTGTGCATATCAAAGTCTGAATACTGTGTGTCTGGTCTGAAGCTAGCCAAGATCAAACAAAAAGAATGTGGAGAAGAGGATCTACCTGCCACACTGAATGTTGGGTTACTTAGGCTGAGTTTTGATCTCATTCAATTTGTGCTAGTATCTGCAGAATTTGATCCATCCTCCCCCTTGGGCTGCATGCTGACAACCTGTGTAAAATTATCATTCTTCCCTTACTATTCGACAGTCTCTTCCAAAGCCTACCGTACCTCAGCCTTCATAAATGTCTCGGCTCACTGGCCTCTTCCTCTTCACTCCATGTTAGCTATCCTGCTGATTGATTTCCCCTTCTGAAAGGTTTTGTTTTGTATTTCCAACCTCAAGCTACGGAACTAGAATGACAAAGGGACTTCTGACATACTGACCCCTTTGCTTCTGCTGTTTACGATGTTGCTTCTGTGCTTCAAGTTGCATTTCCTGCTTGTTTCAGAAATGCTTTAACTGCTCCATTTGACTGTGTAACTATTCCAAAAGCAAAGAGCTTTGTTCTTCTCACTCATTTTCATAGGATTTCTCCAGTCTGCTTCTGCAGTACTGTATGTTCCTGATATCCATCCCTACTACTGAGTTACTTCTTTTATTTTTTTGTGTATATGGTCAAAAAATGAGTACTGACTAGCTTCCTACCACAGTATTGCTTTCAGTTTCCCTCACTCCGCATCAGAAAAAACAATTTCCTTCAAGTGAAATAAGCTGCCTGTATATTTCATGCATAGGTTCTTCACTTCTTCTACTTCAGGGACTGCTCTAATGTTCTTTCCCTACAGTTGTATTTAAGCTCCCTTTCTTCCTCTGTCCCTGAAGTTTCCTGTTCATCCTTTTGTTTGATCTGATACATGACTGTAGTAGGCTGATCTATGTGCCGGGACTCCAGAGGAACAGGGTGCTATGTTGTAATACTTTGAGTTCTCAAAAGGAAATTCCCCAAACTTCCCCACCTATTTATGTATTCCTTTACTTATACTGAGAATGAAATAGTAGGTTTTCTAACCTCACTTCTATCTGTTGCCATTTTCACACTGGTTATTAAGAATGCTCCTTGAAATTAAATGAAGTTCTGTTCAAGCACCACAGGGAAGCATTACTTTGACACCCCTCTGAATTAACACCAGTAGCTACCACTAAGCATAAGGTGGTAACTATTCTTAAACTGAAATGAAAACAGATGTATCTCTTGGGGGCAAAACTGGGGGAATCTCGTGGGGGGAAACTTAGTAATCAGAGATGAGGAAAAAGCTGAGGTGCTTAACACCTTCTTTGCCTCAGTCTTTAACAGCAAAACCAGTTGTTCTGGGGAGCTGGCCAAGCCGCTTACCATCATTTATCGACAGTCCTGGCTATCGGGGGAGGTCCCACTTGACTGGCGGCTAGCAAACGTGATGCCCATCTACAAGAAGGGCCGGAGGGTAGACCCGGGGAACTATAGGCCGGTTAGTTTAACAGCAGTGCCAGGGAAGCTCATGGAGCAGATTATCTGGGGTGTCATCATGCGGCAGTTGCAGGGCAAGCAGGCGATCAGGCCTAGTCAGCAAGGGTTTACGAAGGGCAGGTCCTGCTTGACGAACCTGATCTCCTTCTATGACAAGGTGACACGCTTAGTGGATGAGGGAAAGGCTGTGGACGTGGTCTACCTTGACTTCAGTAAGGCTTTTGACACTGTTCCCCACAGCATTCTCCTCAGGAAACTGGCTGCTCATGGCTTGGACTGGCGCACACTTCGTTGGGTTAAGAGCTGGCTGGATGGCTGGGCCCAGAGAGTTGTGGTGAATGGAGTCAAATCCAGTTGGAGGCCAGTCACTAGTGGAGTCCCCCAGGGCTCAGTACTGGGACCAGTCCTCTTTAACATCTTCATCGATGATCTAGATGAGGGGATCTAGTGCACCCTCAGCAAGTTTGCAGACGACACCAAGTTAGGTGCGTGTGTCGATCTGCTCGAGGGTAGGAAGGCTCTGCAGGAGGATCTGGATAGGCTGGACCGATGGGCTGAGGCCAACGGTATGAAGTTCAACAAGGCCAAGTGCCGGGTCCTGCACCTGGGGCCCAACAACCCCAAACAGCGCTACAGGCTGGGAGATGTGTGGTTAGAAAGCTGCCTGTCAGAGAAGGCCCTGGGAGTATTGGTTGATAGTTGGCTGAATATGAGCCAGCAGTGTGCTCAGGTGGCCAAGAAGGCCAGCAGCATCCTGGCTTGCATAAGAAACAGCGTGGCCAGCAGGTCCAGAGAAGTGATTGTCCCCATGTACTCCGCTCTGGTGAGGCCGCACCTCGAGTACTGCGTTAAGTTTTGGGCCCCTCGCTACAAGAAGGACATGGAGGTGCCTGAGCGAGTCCAGAGAAGGGCTACGAAGCTGGTGAAGGGTCTGGAGAACAAGTCTTACGAGGAGTGGATGAGGGAGCTGGGACTGTTTAGCCTGGAGAAGAGGAGGCTCAGGGGTGACCTTATTGCACTCTACAGGTACCTGAAAGGAGGCTGTAGCGAGGTGGGGGTTGGTCTATTCTCCCACGTGCCTGGTGACAGGATGAGGGGGAATGGGCTACAGTTGCGCCATGGGAGGTTTAGGTTGGATATTAGGAAGAACTTCTTTACTGAACGGGTTGTTAGTCACTGAAATAGTCTGCCCAGGGAAGTGGTTGAGTCACCATCCCTGGAGGTCTTTAAAAGATGTTTAGATGTAGAGCTTAGTGATATGGTTTAGTGGAGGACTTGTTAGCGTTAGGTAGGAGGTTGGACTCGGTGATCTTGGAGGTCTCTTCCAACCTAGACTATTCTTTGATTCTGTGATTCTGTGAAAAAGTCTTTTACCTCAGCAACATATCTTTTTGGAAATACTCCACAACCTACTTAATCTGTAGGGATTGATTGGAATATATTAAAATGAGAAGTATTTCAAATAAACTTGGGAAGGGCCCAACTCCTACTTGTAGAGCTTCTTTGAAGGTACTCCCCTTCTTAAGAGACTTTTTATTTTCAGACTATGGCTGTGACAATTACAGAGAAGCAGCTGTCAGAAGTAATTGTGTGGCTTCTGGCTTCACTAGGTGAGAGCAGCTTTTCATGTCATGACCTCATTGCTTGTCGGAATATTTTGTTGACAGCAGCAGGTTCCTCGTGTTAAAGGCTACTTCATGGTCAGTGTCTCGATGACTTCCTTGTGAGGCACTTGGGCTTATTTCTGGTTACTTTGAGCTTATCAGATCTTAAATTGGTCTTTAAAAGTGGTGTTCATGTTTACCTTGGCAAAGCTTTGATGAATAACTGACTTCATTTTTGTACCCTGAGGGAAGCATTTCATTGACAGTTTTCAGAAAACCTAAACTTTGATTGCTGTGTAAGGCACTACACATTCAGCTCATGATGCAAGCTCTCACACATTTACATAGCTTAGTCTTTATCTTTGAGCCACTGGTGGCCATGTCATCAGCAACCTTATATATAAAGTTCGCATTCAGTAGGAATCTAGATGCCATTTATGTTTAGCCAATATTTTCTTTCTGTAAAGATGTAACCTTATAAACGTGCCTTCCATTGATCTGGGCTGGAGGGAATTGCATTCTCTTATTAAGAACTACACTTGTACAAGTTGAAAATGTACACCAAATGTATGTTAGCTATGGATTTCATTATTGCAAAGCCTTAGTTAAATGATTACTTCTGATTTCACTATTAGCTTAGGTAATATCACACTCAAGTTATAAGGTTCTTGTCCTAATCCATGCCTCTCATCGTTCAGTCAGGAAAAATAAATATGCAAGATTCAGTTATGCAGATGTTGCCTGTTAGACTGTGTGATACTGTGTGAGCCTGTTAGGCTGTACTTTATCCACCTAAAGAAATGACAATAATAATCTGTAATAAGCTTAACAATAAGCTTTTTAAATTAATATTATTTTATTAGTTTTTCCTATCTGTACAGAAAGGTTCCAAGACAAATCCAGTTCTCCACTGGTGCCTTTGGAATAGGTAGGCCAATTGTTTGCTGACCAAGCTAATGCCAGATGTTGTTAACTACTTGCTTCTGTCTGAGAGAAGCCTTAGATGGATCTCCTGGGACACTTTCATCTAGGCCTACAAACCAGAGGGTCTAACTATGTTAGCATTATATTAAAGAGTGCTGGAATTTCTTTCTGATGAAGTGTTCTGTATAAAAGTCATTAGCATCTTGATAGCTGTTGCTTCTCACTGCCTGTGGCAGTGCCAACTTTTTTTTTTTTTTTTTTTTTTTTTTTTTTTTTTTAAATAACATCAAAAAAGAAAACTGTTAATTTTTTAAATTTGGGTTTTTCAAAAAATTTTGTGGGGGAAATTTGTGTGGGGAGGTTGG
>NC_048894.1:77261302-77298457 GCF_011077185.1 Oxyura jamaicensis
TTTTTTTTTTTTTTTTTTTTTTTTTTTTTTTTTTTTAATCACCTGCATCACTGCTACTGCTCAGTTCTGTCACTTGCTTTGTTCTATAAATTTGTTGAGGCAAATCAGAGTGGGACTGATAGGGTTAAAATTGCATAATAGGAATCACAGTACATTAAGCAGTGTGAGATGTGCATAGAGGAAACAGGCAAGTTGAACCAAATAGTAAGGTTTATTTTTTCCTCATCACTTTTTATCACCAACCAACCACCTTACAGTGCAACCAACCACCTCACAGTTTTCCTTCTTTTTATGAGTTATCTGCAGCTTGTTGACTTTGTAGGATTGTGGTAGTGGGTTGTGAGGTGAATTAGTTAATTATAGATGTCTTTTTTTTTCTTCCTGAATACTGTTTCTTTCCCTGGCTTATTATTATTATTATTATTTTCTCTCTCTCTCTCTTTAACTCCATATTTGACTGCTTGACACATCTTTTGGCTACTATTATAGGAAGACTTGGAGAAGCAGAGTCATCACTACTGACATTGCTTGTGACTGATAGTTGAACAAGGGCATTCACAGAAATACTACTGCCTATTAACTGATACTGTGGCAATGGAGATGGTCAGAAAAGGACAGTGATGACATTTCATTAGGCAAATGATACGTGTTTTCTAGCTTGTATGTTGTATCAATTTCTTGGCTGCTAACAGTCTTGCTCTGTTTTTAAAGAAAAAGAACTAAGCTTTCAATTGCTGTAAAGAGATATGAACAAGACAATTCAGACTACAAAAACAGTACCATAAATCTAAAGACAAGTCATACATAGGTGTTAATTGTTCAAGAGGCAAGCAAAAGATGCATTTCTGAGAGGAAAAAGTTTAACATGTTAAACCCACAAATACTGATATTGCATTTATTGAAAACTTTCAAATTTTCCCCATACTACATGAATTTCAAATCAGTATGCTTTGCTCATGGCTTCCCTTGGTATTTTTAGCTCTGACTTCCCTTGGTATTTTTAGGCTCTAAGGCCATTCTTTCTCATATCCTTCAAGAGTATTGCAATGGCACTGCCTGATGGGATCACAGCCTCGCCAGAATCTGAAAATGTATGGGTTCCGACTTTTCTTAAATTGAAAGCTCCACAAAACATGCAAATATCTAACCTGAAAAGCTAGAGTGTTTATTTAGGGTTTTTCTCTGTGTTAAGCTAGAACAAGTTAAATAATATAAAATCATTGAAAATAAACTCATTTAGTTTCCATTTTGCAATGTCCTAAGTTTTTCCATGATCTTATGCTCAGTTCCGTAAATCTTAGTAGCTTCCCAATTTGCCACATTTGTTGCATGTTACCTTTAAAAATCTTTAAGGAAATTCTTTCTCTGATCTCACAAGTTCAGGTGACTTGGTGGAAGATCCCATGCCTGTAGGCATAATATTGATTGGAAAGAAAACAAACAATATGAAGCTGAAAAGAAAGGGACTTAGCCTAAGCATGGGAAAGCTGATCCCTGCCAGCTAGAAATAAGGCAGCATATAAAGTAAAGCTGTTTTCTGACCTATCGAGAGGAATGGAGGAAAAAATATTCATCTCCCATGCTATGAATTTGAATGAATTTGAGGAACTTCACTTAGATAAAAGAAAAATAAATCTGACTAAACGAAGTCAGGGATGTTGAAGATTCACAAATCAGAAGGAAAAAACTGCAGTGTTTGAGGAGCACACAAACTAAGAAAATCCTTGTGTACTCTCCTAGAATGATAGACCCAAAGATGACCAGGGAGCTAATCAAAGTATTTTACTTCTAGAAAGACTCCCCACTTCAGAAAGCTGTCTGCATGTCAGCAATCCAGCTGAATGATATAATTGGCAGGAGCAGTACTCAACAGGACTCAGTTTGCTGGCTACCGTGGAAGACAGGATATAGTTAGGTAAGAGTGCTGAGGGGCAAAAAGGAGAAAGGTGAAGAATTTTAATGAAGGGCACCCAGGTGGGAAAAATAAGTGCTAGATTATTTTGTAGAGACAAATCAGTCCCAGTAGCATGAGTCTTTGTTCTCACTAGGACTGAATGCTGGAGATGGCACAGTAGAATTTTCTTTACTTCAGCCAGCAACTGGAGAGATAGACAGAGGGAAGTGGAGGCAAAAGAACTTCAAGCTACTTCTGCCTTTCAGAAGTATGAAACTTAATATGGTTCAGAGGAGATGAATACTCAGAACTGTGCAGAGAATACAAGCAACAGAAGGAAGAGAATCACTGTGTGGGGATGGTGGCATTCTTTGTGCAGAAGTCTTCATGTTATGTGCTATAAGGAGTAAGCAAGGTGATTTTTTTTTTTTTTTTTTTTTTTTTTGAGATGTTTTGGGTACATAGCCTCTGGTGCATCACTACATCTCTCTTCAGGATGCTTTCTTGAAGAGAGAAGATAGAAGATGGATAGTGCAACTGCATGATACCTGTGTATTGTGTGTTGCTTCATTAAAAGGTGGAGGCTGACAACGGGAGGAAGAGTTGCCTCGCCAACTGTGCCTCCTGGAGTGGAAAGAAATGCTTCAAGGAGAGGCTGTCTCTTGGGGCCACTGAGTGTGCTGTTGTGGGGGCACTTCTGATGAATTCCTAAAAGTAATAGTAAAATTGTAAACTATCAGGAAAAGCTAAAGAGATGTGATATCAGCTGTAAGCTAGGAAGTACTAGAAAATTTCTAGTACCAGAAAGGCTGGCAGAATGGACCTGCTGTGTAAGTATTGGAGAATGGGAAGACAAATATTTGCTTTCAACAATTTTTCTTGTAATCTCAAAGATACCAGAGCTAAGTTTCATTTGTGGGACTGATCTGTTCTGTAGAGATTTTTGTCCCTCTTAGTGGGCTGTGCTTTAAAAAGAAGAAAGAAACCTTTCTCTAAAAGGCACACCCATGGTTCACAGTGCATGTTACGCTAACCTTCATCTCACAGATAGGCTCAAGTACTGAGAATTTCTGTTGCTGACAGGGAAAAATATCCTTATCCTGAGTTGAGACACAAAAATGAAATAGGAAGTTTTGTGAGCTGTAAAGCAGCAAAATGGTTTGGATAATCAGAAATGCTTCATTCTAAAAATTTTACAACAATTCATTTTAATGTTGACCTTTTTTGATTGTTTTTAATATAAATTCTGTAAAACTTAAAAAGGTCATACTGAAATGATTATTTACTTATTTTTTGCTGCAAAAAATGTTGAAACAAGTAACTAGGGTTATTGCCAATCTTGTGGGTGAACCTGGCAGGCAGCTCAGTGCCACACTACACACTACCACTTGCTCACTCCCTCCCCCTCAGTGGGATGGGAAAAACTCCTGACTGAGATGAATATAGATTTTTGTTTGTTTGTTTGTCTCTGTTTTTATTTTTTAATAAAAAAGCTGCATGTGAAAGCAAAGGAGTTCCTTTTCTTCTCCTTGGCAGACACATGTTCAGCCGTTTCCAGGATAGCAGGGCTCATCACATATAACAGTTATTTGGGAAGACAAACACTGTATCTCTGAATGTGTCGTCTTCCTTTTCACAAATTCTTATTGCAGAGCATGATGCCACATGATATGGGACATCCCTTTGGGCAGCCTGAGATAGCTGTCCTGTCTGTGTCCCCTCCCAGCTACCAGTGCACCCCCAGACTCCTTGCTGGCAGGGCAGCACGAGAGCTGAAAAGTCTTTGGCCCTGTGCAAGCACTGCTCTGCAGCAACTAAAACATCCCTGTGTTATCAACATTTTTCTCACCCTAAATCCAAAACACAGCACCATACCAGCTACTAGGAAGAAAACTATCTCTATCCAAGGCAAAACCAATACAGTCAGGTATGTTGCTCCGATGCTGTATTTTAAGCCAAAAACTTAGCTCTTTCTAAAAAAAAGTTACTTTTGTCCAATCAAATCTATTTTTCATGTGTCCCATTCTCAAGACTGCTGGAAAAGCTCCCAAGCAGTTGAACTGAAACTTAAAACAGTAAGAGAAAATGTGCTACTTGCACACACACAGAAGAGAGTCATCTTAGGCCAGTTACTTATTCAACATTGTTTGTTGTTGAAGAAATGGATGGGCAATAATTATTTGAGAGTATATTAGTAATATAATACATGAAATACAGAGATATTATTATTATTATTTTAAGTTGAAAGACTTGATACAATTGACTGATCTATAGCACACTAAACTTTAATTGAAATTCTGGCATTTTGGTATATACACTGGTCATAATAAATCAGGTGGGATCTTAAATCTTACGGTCTCCTCTATAGGTACATCATATTTTGGCCATTTAAAGAGCTTGCACGATGGGAAGAGTAGATTCACATCTAACTTGAAGCATAGGCAGGTCTCACTTGCTTCAATTTAAAACATGGCACACAAATAGCAATAATACTGTCAATATGCCTGTCCCATTGCTTGGGAGCCCTTCCTATGTATTCCCATAAAAGCGGAAAGCCTTGTCTAGGTTAAACAGCAGCAGAGATCTCTCTGAAGAGAGCAGCTATGGACTGTCTGTAGAGAAAGCTGTCAAATGCCCCAAGCAAAACACAGATCTTGATGTGGATAACACAGATGCAGAACATATCTGTGCCTCCATTCAATAAGGATAAGAGCAGTGTACAGACAAATAGTACTTTTTTGCACTAGGAACTGACTTCATCAAAATCAAACTTCTGTCAACCTTGTAAGCAATTAAAGCAATGTCAAACTCCTGATAACACTGAGGGAGTTGGCTGCTGTTACAATGTGTGATAAGTAGCATACATGATAGATGGCAGTTTAATTAATATACTGGAAAGCTTTCCTTGATTAATCTGTGGTATAGAAATCACATTAATCAAGAAGGAGTCCTTCTGCTAAGTTTAATTTTATAGGCGTTATACTGTCAGAAGAGTTTATTAAAGGGCATGTGCATCCTTGATTATCACAAATGTTTTCAAGGCCAGCCTGGGAAGGTAATATACTACTTCATCTGAGATTTCTTGGCCTTCTGGATGTACTGGGAGGAACATCAGCTTTAACAGGACTTTCAGAATAAAGTACATGCTGTCATTTGCTGCTGTGTCTGAAAAATTGGTGTTGACTTTTTTGCTCAAATAATTTTTTATTCTCCACTGTCTCCAATGGCTGTAGTTTTCATTAGAGTCTGGAAAGATGTAATACAGCCATTGAGACCATTTTGCAAGGATTGCATCTGCCACAGCTGTTTTTTTTACAGCATCAGCTCCATGGTCCATGTTCAGGTGAGCTAAAAGCCCCTGAGATGTCTGGGCCTGGAGTGCTGGTCCTCATCTCCACTGAGGGCACAGGGATTTAGCTGCCAGAGTACACACATTAGCTTAATTAGTGAAACTGCACTCTTGTCTACCACTGCTCACAGAATGTTTTGTGTTGGGGTAAACTTGCATTTAACCTTTTTGCCATATGAAAACTCTCCTAAGTCAAATATGGCAGTTTCTTATTCCTTTATCTCAAACGGAATTAGTAAGAGTTCAAAGTTAAAGCTGAAGAGAGGAAATCTATTGATGATTGAGTCTAGCTTTCCCAGTTATTTGAGTTGTTGAATTTTATCAGGTTGAATGTTTTTTAAAACTTTAAAATGTAGTCTTGAACAGTGGAAGTAGATCTTGCATTTCCTTCCTCAACACTTGCAGCTCATCCTTGTTGGCTTCCTTCTCACTGTCTTACAGTTAAAGAAGCCATATGTGACTTTTGTAATGAATCAAAATCAGTCAGTAACTAATCATAATTCTTGCCAGAGATCTGCATACCAAAAATGGCTTATTCAGAACATGGCAAAGTGGCATAATCCATGAAGACAATCTGAAAGGCATGTGTTGTATTTTCCTGAAGAATTTTCTTTTCAGCGCACTTGCATCAAAATTGGGCAATATATAACATTATGATTTGAAGTTTTGTAAGGTGGTTCAGGTTTCTCAAAAGCAGTCAGTAGGATTAGGTCATTAAAAATCTGGAAAAAAAATAAATTTCTTTGGGAATTCATTTCTATAAGATAAATAAAAATCTGTAATCTCCTTTCTGCAGTGCTTCCACTGGTAAGAGTGGTAAAGAAACTAAAGATGGGCACAGTGCTGATGTCTTATGATAGCATTTTGAAAGATCTTTTATTCTGCCAAACCTTATTTTGAGAAGGGAAAGTTCTTAAAAAGAAAAGGCTGTATCCCAGTGCATGCAAGATTGTATTTAAGTCTCCTTATCTTTTATCCCCTTACTGGTGGTGCTTTTGAAGCAGGCTTTGTATGAGTAAAAACACTGCAGCTTTTAAGGTGTATATTAGAGAAGCTTAAAGCAAAAGAGCCTTGAGCATGCCTGCAGAGAAACTCATTTGAACAGAACAAGTACATTCCACAGTGATTTATTACAGTTCATAGTGCTGCTGTGTCATAGGGGACCAAATCAAGAATGGTTTCATTGAAGTTAGCAAGCAAAATTATGACAGTGGCATTTGAAGGAAGTCCCTCCTTAATTTGGTCCCAAGAACTAATCTGATGTATGTTTATGCAAGTTTGCTTGTAAACTAGAATCTTTTTTTTTTTTTTTTTCTTTTTTTTTTTTTCCACGTAAACAGCTTGCTGACCTAAGCTACTGCCAGTCAGTGCTTTCAAATGCAATGAAAGATTTCAGGTGGATGCAGGCAGTTTCTCCTGTATCTTCACAATCAATGGAAATCTGTTGAACCAGGACACAGAAATAAGTGATTCACATATGTTATTGCCCTGAGGCAAGCAGAAGGAATGAAAGCAGGGGAACAGCTCTTCAAAGGTTACCTCCACTGACTGTCAGTTTTGTCCATTTCATGCCTGCTTTTTGAGCACTTCTACACAAATCAGATGAGGACCAGTCTCACTTCCAATGCCAAAGTATTGAAAGGCTGTAGAAGAATATTTCAAGCAGAGTTGAATGCATCATTGCTGTAATAAATAATACTAAAACCAAAACAAAATCTTACCATTCAGGCATAACACCTTTCAAAGGGAAAAAAAATAAAAAATAAAAAAAAATACAGGGTTTGGATATCCTCCTTTCCTCTCTTAGTAAATATTCCTGCATGCCATCTAAATGGGGTTGCTTTGATCCCTTCCCTCATAGATGAAAGGTGCCTTAACCTCACATCTCATAAGACAATTTTCCAAGGTTTATTTATATATATACATATTCCTTAGGGCCTGCACTTGCATTCTGCTTTTCCCTTTATATTTGAACTAACTGACTTGATTGACAATGTGAAGGCATTCAAGACATTCTTCTAAGAAATAACATGTCAAAAGTGAAGTGGCATTTACGTAATTAATAGAGGTGTCTCACATTTCAGCCATCAACGATACCTTTCAACCTGATGATCAGACTGGCTCATTTGAAAATCATTCCTCTTGATCTTGGATATAAATATAGAAGAACCATCAAAACAAGCCTTTCACCTAAGATGTTATATCCCTTTTTAAGGGATAATAATTATGAGGCCAATTATTTCAAACTATTATTACAGATCATTTTCTTCATATTAAAAAAAAAAAAAAAAAAAAAAAAAGGTATGTTTAAAAAAAGCACACATACAGATATAATACATAGAATCACCTTAGGGATTTCCTTTAGATAAATGTTTATCTTAAATTTCTTCACACTGAAAATGTAAGAAAAAGTTTATACCATGATGTTTTGAACATGCATATGCCAGCAATTGCTTGTTCAGTGCTACTTCTCCACTTGTTGCTTGTGCCAATGGCTGATGTGAGGACCAGTGACAGGTATGCACTTGAATCACTGTTGTCATTGCAAAGCACAGTGGCTTATTCCCTCAGTCCATTTCTGGCTGCTCCAATCTTTCTTGCAGAGCATCATGCTCTTGCTCACCCTTGACACTATGCTTAATTAGAACACTGTTAAAATATCATTTAGAGGAGGTCAGGACAGTGGTCTCATCATCCAGGAGCTTCATTCTAAATAATCAAAGCCATTGTTCTTCTTTCCAAAATTCTAATCTTTAAATACTCAG
This sequence comes from Oxyura jamaicensis, assembly GCF_011077185.1. Taxonomy (NCBI): domain Eukaryota; kingdom Metazoa; phylum Chordata; class Aves; order Anseriformes; family Anatidae; genus Oxyura; species Oxyura jamaicensis. The sequence continues at coordinate 77,269,311 of NC_048894.1, forward strand.
TCTTTTCCATTCTGCACAAAGACATTTTTTTAGAAGTCTTCATCAGTCATTTTGTGGTCTTCACACATTTTCCTTCACTAGTCTTTTCTTTTTATGGTCATTGTATCATATGATACAATGATCATATGTATCATTGTACAGCATCTGTCTATAGTCACTTTCTAGAGATTTACATTTGTTGTTCAGTAGCCGTAGATTGTAACTCATATAATGGACTGTAGGATTTCTTCTGCATTTTCTTTCTTCCTATATAGTTTAAGTCCTTTTTTTTTTTTTTTTTTTTTTTTTTTGAGAATTGTAATATAGTAATGCTAATAACATTTGAAGATAACTACTAAACCTACTAAATTGTGGCTGGATATGACTTATAGGTATTGAAGTATTGGTAACATTCAGGTATTGAATGTTACTCAGAATTGTTAATATAGTAGATTTGTTTGTTTTATTAAAATATACCTTCAGAAAATAACGTTAGGTATTCATATTAATAGTTTGCATGGGTTTATAGGAGAGGACTTACTTGAATAGGCTCAGTATTTTACTTGAATAGGCTCAGTATTGTGTTATGTCTCATCTGAAGACGCACCCAGCATAAGCAGTAAACCCTATAGTATCCTTTCCAGTGAGAACATAGTTATTCTAGATATGGGTGATATTTACCAGAGAAAGCCTGAAATTAAGTACTGCAGTATGCACATCTGAAATCTCTAAATCACAGTAATATTAATCTTTTTTTCAGGCAAATTACTAGCAGTAGAAAATGTCCTTTGTTCAAATGTTTAATTTAACAGTGTCTGTGAGCATAAGCAAATAAACTGACTGGTTGTGCTACCATGTCAATGAGAGGAATTTAAACCCGTTGTACTTATGCATCTCAGCTGAAGTTGTTTGGTGTTCATTAAAACAGTTCACAGTAAGGAAAACCAGACCACCAGACCCCCCCCCCCCAAAAAAAAATAAAAAAAAAAGTATTTAATTCAAAGTGTTTTTTGTTTTGTTTGTTTGTTTTTTTGTTTGTTCATTTTTGCTATTACCAACACAATGTAGGAAGGTGTATCAGTATTTGAGAAAATACTGCTCATGATAGAATGCCCCAAGCTATAGCAAATAGCCTTCTGCTTATCCATAGAATGTTGTTCATCTGAGGCTTTAAATATGTATTGTCTGAAAGAGTAAAGAAATCATTAATTTACAGTAATCTGAGACAAAGTTTCTAGTTTGCATTTAAACAAGTATATTTGGTGTATACTTTACTTCCATTTTTGTGGTTCTTATTGGTATTCAACGCACTTGCCAAACCGAAGATGGGAAATAAACATATTCCTTAAGACTATATTCTGAATAACTATGCTTTCCAGATGGTGTTTCCCTTTAAAACAAACAAATATAATAATAATAATAATAATAATAAAAAAAAATCTTATAGGAATATTTTTTCCTATAATCTCTTTCACACATCTGATTTTGCCAAAGATGTTAGGTCTTCACTATTTTTAAAAACAAAACAAAACAAAACAAAACAAAACATATTTTTATGTTCCTGCTGCTTTCTTAAATTCTAGTATTAGACATTTCTCCACTTCCCTGTTGTGGAAGATCAAGCATAAGTTGAAAGATCTTTGAAATGGTTATTTTTTAAAAAATATATATAAAAAAATAAAAATTAAAAAAAAAAAGTCATTGAATATATTTATTTTCTAGGCTGATTGAAACTGATTTAAACACTTCCTATCATTCCCATCTTTCTGTTCTCTCTAGTGAACACATTCAAATAACACAAAATAACTTACCTAAAAGTCACTGTGCTTGCCTAGGGGATAATAGTCATTTTCTGGAAAGCCATTACAGAAATGAAAAGGACCGTTTTATCCAGTGTGGTACAAATTTATAAAATGCTTATTCTGCAAATAGTGCCTATAGGAATGAGATAAGTAAAAATATATGTAAGAACTTCTTGGGGGTGGGAGATGAAGGGTGGGGGGAATGGGGAATAATAGAAATTAATAAATTTAAAGTTGAACTAATAAAATTAATTACTGCAAACCATGATCTCTTTGACACCTTATATATAGCAGAATACAGTTGAATGTAACGGTGTTTGCAATGAATATTTCAGTTCCTTAAATTTTCTGTACAATTATTAGCTTTCTCTTCTGCAACATGTCTTCAGTAGATAGAAAACTGGCTGTTAATGCAGCAGGATATGCATACTTATAATATACCATTCTTCTCAAGAACATGAATTGGCTGAAAATGAGTCGTTGTAGCTACGGTTTTAAGACAACAGATTCATTTTTCTGAGATTTGCTGCCCCACTCTGGGTTTACAAGAAACTACTTTACAAAAATCTAACTGAAAGACTGAAAGCAATGAGAAAAATCAAGTGAAGGTTTAACAAAGCCATGCTTTTTGTAACAGTTTCCTATAGTCACTGTAGTTCAGCTATTTTCTCTATCCTTAATTACAGTATTATACGTGCTAAAAGTGTTTCCACTTGTGAATTTGTGCTTCTAAGTGTTTGTCAGACCTTTTTTAGAATGGGGCTAGCAGCTGAATGTAACATTGCTCAAATTGATCTCTCTTGCTGATAGCTAGAGCATGTACCTGAGTACATTTCCTGGGTTTTCTTCATTTTTTGCCTTTCCCATTTTCTCTTATACAATGAACATGTAATTGTATTTGTCTCATTAAATTTTAAAGTATTGTATTTTTTTTTAATGATAATTTATTCTGTCTTAATTTGCACAGGTGTGGGCTCAGACCTGCTGTTCTGAATTTACCCTGAATTGTATGTATAAGTAGTTTCTATAGATCCAGCGCTATTAGTTGCATTTTCTATTTCATTACACTGTGCAATTACCCAAAAATTTGTACGTCAGATTAATAGCTTGAAAAACACTGTGCTCCTCTGACCAACTGAGAAGGATTGAATGAAATTAAGATCAGTTTGTATGTATCCCAGTTCATTCCTCCCATGTCAAATCACACTTGCTTTCTGTTTTGAACTTTCCTGTCTTTCTGCAGCACATTGTATAAATGAACAAAAGATTACTTTTGTCATTGGGTAAATGCTGCTATAAAACTAATTGCATAATTGAAAGCATAATTTTTGATTTTTTCAGAGTACTGACAGTATTTCCTGAATGAGGTGCATTAGTCAGGCATTCCCCAAGACTTCGGCTTGGGTGAGTTATGTATCAGTTTGTGTTTGTTTAATACTGAGTTTATTTTCTCTTATGAGCTCACATTAGACACTGTGCCATGGGCAGAATTTTCCAAACCTCATGAAATTTTCTATGGGACTTTATCTTAAACTCTGCTTGCTTCACTATTGAAGTTACACCTCAGTCTGTGTTCCACTCTTGGACACAGAAACTTGGCCATGTGTCAAGGTAAATATTATATTCAACACTAATGTAAAGTTACCAGCAAAAATGATAATGTTCACTTGTGTCTCAGTAACTTGTTTACTAGTCCTACTTGATAACATTTAAACAGTTTTTACTTTCACATTTAGGTGTATTGTCTAGAAAATGCCACTATAGCTCACTTTTTCTGAAATGTGGATAGGAGCATAGAAGTAGAATCTTCTCCCCAGTGAACTGTAAGGACTAATGGATGACTTCCTGTATTTTATAACAAAGCTTTACATGTCACAAAATGAAAACGTAGCACACAAACATAGTAAGTATGAACATCAGTATATGGCCTGTAGAGACCAGAGCTATGATGGACTTCTCTAAAGAGAGGAGTGTTGAAAGGGTGTTGAGAGGCAAATGCCCTAATCTTTAATTCTAAATAAAGATGCAGATACGCTGTACATTTTTGCTCTATGGTATTGAAAAATGTTCTGGGTTTTAAAACAAAACAAAACAAAACAACAACACGAAAAAGCATCCAAATAAGAAATTTGATTAAAACTAAGTATATCAAAATACATTACTGAAGATCATGATCAGGTAAATCTCATTTCTAGGCACACTTCTAGTGTGACCTGAACTGTAGCTCAGTCCTTGAATGCTTAGGATAATGGCCAAATTTCTTGACCAGATCAAAAAATATTCAGGAATGGGGAGCTGCAGTTCAGCTGCCTTTCTGCTTTGGTCAGAGTAAGTACAGTAAAAGCAATCATAGCATACTGCTGAACCACAGGGCTGGACATTTCTCACAGGCTCTGTTCATTATGATTGCTTGAATTTCCAGTTATGGCCCAAAACACCCTGCTCAAATGTTCAGTCTAAACAGTTGGTTTCATCTAATTAAATCACAGATTGGACTAATGATGAAGGGTAATTGACTGAAGCAAAATCCAGACAGGACTGATGGACTGGTGCTAATGGAATAAAGAAGTGAAATACTTGAAAGTTAATGGAAGGATTACATGATGTTCTCCTGTAAGTGAGGGCATGAGATCATTACTTTCTGTCAAGTTTGGATTTATTTAATTGGATTCCTTTTCAGTTCTCACTGGATGTTACCACAGGAGAGAGACAATGACCAAGCTACGCATCTCTCCTAAATAAGAAAGGCAATAAAATTATTTCCCCCTATAACTTGCTAATGTAATTGATATATTTATCTTTGAGATTAGAACTTGAATGGACTTTTACGTACAGTTTGATTTCAAATCTATGTGCAGGTGTTAAGTAGTGTAGATGTTGTGGTTCCCTCACTATGCAAATATCTCACCCTGAATACCTGTTAGTCCTTTCTGATCTTGTTATCAAATTGGGGAAAAAGGGTGGGTACAGACCTGATTATTTGTGAGATTGTCTCTCAGAGCATTGTCATTGTAGTATTAAATTGTTGACTAAAGCAAGAGTAAGTATTTCTTTGTTAGTTCATATGCTCTCTCTTACCTATCTTTGGTTAGAAATTAATGTATGGCTTTTATGAATGTATGGATATACTGAAGACAGATTTTTTATTTTTGTAGAGAGAGGTTAAAATTTGAAATCACTGCTAAGGCTCTGCAACAGGACACTTTGATAATTATTCTTCTGATGTCTAGATCAGAGAAATGTTTCTATTACATTATGTAAGCAATGTACAGAGCTTTGAGTCAAAACCCTTTTTCCTTGTCTTGTTCATCTCACCGGTTGACATGATTCCAATGACAAGTAAATAGAACTGATATGTAAATCAAGCTGCAGCCTTACACATGCCATATAAATATGTACCTTTTTGCAAGAGTGCACCCAGAAGCAAGACTGACGGCAGCCCCACAGTGCAAACTTTTCACAATTGTTAATGGTTTAACATGGGACAATAGAGTAAAATATCTTTGACAGCATAAACCATATAAAGAAAATGCTACTCTTTTCAAAAAATCTCTTTACCTCACCCCACTGAGAAAAGTAAACATGAAGTAGGGGAAAAACATTTCTCAGGATAAACCTATTATCCTTTTGTGTAGGAGTTGGTATCTTCAGTGAAAGGCTATTTCAGTCAAGATCTCAGTCTGGCCTCTAGAGATATACCCATTTAATTTCAGTTACCTAAGTACTGCATTGACTGCAGCAGTCAATATTACTTTTTTTTTTTTTTTTTTTTTTTTTTGATGTTCCCAATAATATGAAATCAGAGACTAAAAATGAAATGATTAAAAAAAAAAAAAATACGTAGAATTTAACTGTTCAATATTGTGTTAGTATAGACTTTTAGATTTACTGGTGGCTCCATACTTCATGAATCTAGAGTATTAAAATAATGCAAAATCTGAAATAACTCAGATGCACTGCATATAGTCATTTATCTGTGCTTTGTAATTAGTAGTTATTGAATTAATAAATCCTAATATTTATAGTATTTTTAGGGGGAGTGTTATTATTAAACTGAGTTACACAATTAATTTTAAGGGATGTTCTTGATGAATCTAAGTATTGCAAACTTCAGTAAAGGAAAGAGCTTAGGTCAAACTTAATTAAAACCTTCATTGCATATGAAATCTTTTGGAGTTGCTCTGCAGTTGACTCCATTGCTGTTTTCCAATACATGAGATGCATCTTCCTGCCAGATGCAGATATCCGACCATTGTTACCAAACATCAAACTTTCCACTCCATAGGTGGTGCTTCATTTTCATCCACAGGATTTCTGGTCAGTTTTTCAATAGCTTGGAATTGTGAAATGACAGGTCCTTGGAGGAGAAGGTGCTTCTCATCCCTTAGTATTCCTGGAGAAAGCTACCTCTGCACCATGTCCTTCATAGTGTTTGCCTAAAATCTAATGACTTAGCTGCCAAGAAGCCCTTTCAGAGTTTGCTTCTTCTGTTGCTTGCTTTCTTCCTCTTCCTGTTTCAAACATACCAGAAAGAGCATGTCTTGAAGTCTTAGTTTCCACACTAGTCTCTGTGACAAATGTGGTGCTCTACTCTCTTTGCGCTCTTGGACTTCCATGAATGTATTTTAAAACAAAACTTTTAAACAAGATGCCTTTACCATTAGGGGCATTATATTTATAGGAGTGAACTTGTGCAGTCATGAGGATTTTTTTTGGTGCTGTGTAACAGGCTCCTAGGTGCTGTTCCTAGGCTCCTATTTTAGTCTTTTTTGTGCTCTGGAGAAAAGAAAACCGTTGGATGCAGCACAAACAAATTTATTAGATAAATTCATTTCCCAGTCTGACAAATTGTCTTTTTTTTTTTTTTTTTTTAAACTAAATTTGGATTTAATATGCCCGTATATTAACTTTTCATACACTTTTTAGAATTTAATTTCTCTCTACTAACTGAACAGGGGAGGGAGCAAAAGTACTGTTCTGCTTTCCTTCATCATTATTTCACAATGAGCTAATTTGGGGAAGTCAATTTAGGTTTACTGTTTAGACCCCCTTAAAAATGAAACCAATATTTCTGTTTCTTCTTACTCTTCTGTCTTCATGACTTCACTTCTCACCCCAAATTATATATCTGCTTAGAATTTAGGCATCATCATTCTAAACAAGCCAAGACAGTCTCAGTTTAAACAATCTCTGACATATTTGGATTTATACCTAGGTTTTTATCACAGTAATAAGCTTACTAGTTTGACTGTATCATACCAATGGTCCAATCCTTTGTGCTTGCACTGAAGCTTTGAATACTTGGCCTTTCCAAAGAAACTCAAATTTCTACAAGTGCATAAACACTTATACTTTCCTGTCATTGAATGGTATCATTTGCAAGAGACCATAAAGACCATCTTGAAATGGGCAGGGACACCTCCTGTTCAAGAATATTCTTGATCAGGTTGCCCAAAGACATATCCAACCTGGCCTTGAATGCTTCCAGGATGAGGCATAAACAGCTTCTCTGGGCAACCTGATCCAGTACTTCACCACTCTCATAGTTAAGAATTTCTTCTTAATATGTAATCTAAATTTACCCCTTTCTAGTTTTAAACTATTACTTCTTGTCCTATCATTTCACTTCCCAAGCCCAAAAGGTTATATTTTGTATTTGAGGTATAACAGTTTAAGAAAGAACTATTTCTTAACTGTTGCTCAAGGGACAATAATTTAGCTAATGATGAGTTTGACTGGACTAAAAGAAAGAAAAAGCCAAGCTAATTGTGCCTTTCATTTGTTGCATATGTCAGAGTATAGTTTCAAAGGAAGTTTTGCCTCCTCACAAATTGGAATCCCAATTAGAATTAATGCAAGACGTCCCATAAATAATATAGGCAACAAAGCTTAGAGCTTGTAAAGTCTGGTACAGTGGTGAGAAATTGGCCGTGGAATAGCCCATCATAGTTCTTTATGAAACAAACAAACAAAAATTATTACGAATATTACCTGTTGACTATTCTTGAACTTGTAGCCAGAAAGGAGGTCTCTGAGGCCACTTAATCAGGATATAATTAGTATTAACTAATTCAACCTTTAACCCAGCTTTAACCCAAAGACCAAGGCATGCCAGTGTATGAGACTTTATATAAATATTAAAGGACCAAATGCTTACATAGTTGCCCTTGAATGACATGCAAAAACATGTAAACATGAACCAAGTAAAAATTTAGAAGATAAAGAACAAGATAAAGACAAGTAAAATAGAAAGAACATCTTGCTGAATGCTTGAGAAGAATGGCAAAACTAAAAACAAGATAAACAACATCCAAAGAACATGACATATGCATGGAGCTGGGTAAGTAGCATAAAAATATTGTGAGTGAAGAGGAAAGATGGAGAAGAAAGACAAGGTGCCTACTTCAGTTCTGACAGTTCTTGCTCAAGAGCTCTGAGTTTTTATCACCTTAACCTCTGTACCTGAGGACACCAAACATCAGCTCCATTGTCTTTGTATTCTCACAGCTTATTTATATTCAAGGTGATAAATACTAAGAGTTTGGTATAAGAAGTGAGTATGTGTTGCTAATGTATATAAACTAAGCATTAGCATGAAGTGTGTTGATAACGAATTGATAGTCATTTTTTGTTTTAAAATTTAAAACTGATGTATCAGTCATCTAAAAATTTTTATCACACAGATCTGCAATTGTCTTCCTGATAAACACACAGACATAAAAAAACACCTTGTTGCAGAAGACAGACAAGGGCAAAGTGTCATTAAGCTAAACCTTTTAAATCTTGCAGCTTTTTGGTGCACTTTTTATCTTAAATGTTTCTAACAGGTGAACTGGAAAATAGATGACTCTAATTACTAGACAAAAACTAATTTATGAAGTTTATAAACTGGAAAAGTACTCACCTCTTGTGTTTCTGGGAATTACGCTGGCCATTTAAGTATCTTGTCTGTGCTGACAAAATGCCGAAGATCATCATTCTGCAGAGCATGTTTGAACAGTCTCAAAAATCACACTGAAGTGCTTCATAGCAAGACAATTCTCACACATCAAACTGTCACTGTCATAGCAGTTTTTGACTATATATGTTTGTTTATTACTAACAAGTAGCTATAATACAATTTCTACAGTATACAGTGTTTCCACAAACCTTCTTGGATGATGGAGATAAAAGCTCAGCTGTGAGGTTGTCATTAGTAGTTTTTCTTCTCTTTATAACAGGGTCTTTCTCAGAGAAGCCACCTCCATTTCCTCATTTGCATAAAATGGAGGTCTGTCTTCCTCTCTTCTGTGCATTCCCTTTGAAACTGTTTCTAAAATCATTTGTGTATTGGTTTGAAATGTAAGAGGAAGCACTAGATGACTGTTTCTTCTGCATGGGAGAGCAATGAGTGAACTGGTGCAGGGCACTTTCTTGATCTCAGTATGAAAGGCCTGACAGCAAATGGCTTAAGATAATTGCTTTAGTAAGACAGAATGAGAAGTTGAACACAGTGAGATAAATCTTATATCCTTTCAGTTGCTGGGTACCTGGAATTCAAGCAGCATGGGATAGTGACCAGAAGAACTTACTGTACTGAAATTTCTGCTATTTTGTAGTAGCAAGATTTCTAAGGGGCCCAGTCGTGTAAGCGTACAAAGCAACACATGGCACTGGGTTCAACACAAAGCACAAAAGCTTAACTTAAGAAACAAGAAGAGGAAGATAATTCACAAATACTAGTGTTTTTATTCTTTTCATTTATTCATTTTTAAGTCATCTGTCTCTTAAAAATAAACCAACCAAACCTAAGTGTGTTAACGGGTTTTAGGGTGTACATCCAAGGCAAGCATCTAAGTCAGATGGACAGAAGATTTTTCGGATTCTGTTTTCTTCAACTCTTTCCATTGGCTGGTGTATGCATCCTCCCTGATTAATATTCTGTGAATGCTATAAACCCTTGAGAGAGGGGTATCAGAAGTGTGTCTAGCACTGTGTTTGTCATGTAAGAACTTTCTGCCTATATTTCAAGCTACACAATGTGAGCCAGCTCTTAATGGAAAACTGTATAACTGTGTCAGCTTTAGCTGTGCTGTGCTAAAGCTGAAAATCCCTGGTGGGTGGATAAAATGATAATACAGCTTTCGGAGTGAAACTGATTTGTGCCTGGCCAGTGGAGGTGGACAGAATGGTCTTTGGTCTGTTAATGTATCTTTCTGTGATTTTACAGTTGCTAAAGTACCTCAGCCTTTCTAAGAGCTGTTTTCTATGGTCTTCTCTTCTCTCTTCCCTGCTTCTGGTCCCACAGTCGTACCAATTCATTGTGCTGCTCTGGAGCTTGCTGGATTCCTCAGTCAGCTGTCCACTGTGTGCTTAGTCTTTGAGTGGGCTCCTCTATTTAAGTACCTTACAGGAGAGCCAGAACCAGACAGGAGCTAGGTGAGGGAAGGGGAAGGATGCGTGAAAAATATTGGTCCTAGATAGAGGTACCTCAGACTAACTCGGCTGCCCTTAATATCTTGCCCAAAACACCATTTTAAAATGTAAACAGCTTCTTCACCAGACAAATAAAGAAAGGAGAGAAAAACAAACAAACAAACAAACAAACAAACAAACAAACAAACAAAAACAAACAGGGGTGAGGGTGTGGGTGGAGAGAGGAATAGCTAATTTGTTCACATGGGGAAAAGATTTTTCTATGCTCCACATTTGTGTGTGCTTTAGCATCTTCTCTTTATCCCTCTCTCTCTGCAAAATAAGAATACCTTTGCAGGAGAAATGGCAATTTTCTTCTTTGGAACTGACTTTTGAGAATGGCTCCCAGAGAGTCTGTCCCAAGACATCTGCTGTCATTGGGGTAGGGCAGGCAATCTGAGACTGATTCGTTTGAAGTCAATAGATTTATTTGCAATAAATAATCCTTCTTAAGGATTAAGTACAATCCTTATTAAGCTATTCATATCAGATGCATACATGTACATTCTCCATCCTTTTCTATGGTGGGATGTATCTATAAGGAAATGAAATCAATCTTATTAATACAGGATCATTTTTGTTTGTCTCAAAGCAACCAATTGCAGCCAAAAAAAAAAAAAAAAAAAAAAAGGAAAAAGAAAGGAATTTTCTCCCATTTTCTGTCACCTCTGCATTCTATGCTGATGAACCTTTCCTTCTGGTTAGTTCAAGACCTTATCAAACACTTTGAGTATTTAGAGTTTTTAATTCATTTAATTGACAGTAGCCCCCGTGTTTTTTGTTTGTGTGTGTTATAGCGTTGTTTTGTTTTGTTTTTGTAGCTCAAATAACTTTGTTATTTTGATGAATTAAGTTCATTTATAGAGGGCTTTGATAAGGGCACAAAATAAGCACAAAGTGGTGGAAGCACGCCATGAGGTCTGAGTGGAGATAGTGGCAAGCTACCTTTCTGCTCTGTCAGGAGGGTATTCTTTCTTTGTTGGTCCATTGGATCTGATGAAAATAATCTTCAAAGGGATAAAAGATCCTGCTGGTGAATGTCTTGAAAATAATTGTACAGTAAACAGGTGAACAGTGCAGAATAAGATTTTCAAATAAAAGTATATTTTGGATGTTAGAGGATTCTAGTTGAGGGCACCTCTGATGATATTCTGAAAATATAATCCTGGAGGGTATTTCAAGGTATCTTCAGGTCTTGTTTTCTCCACTGAAACAGGTTTAAACAACTTTCAACTTTCAGGCACCTTATTCCAAAAATAGCATTAACATATTTGTGCATGGTGTGCACAGACAGACAAGTGCTTAATCTTTGAAGTTAATGCCAAGGTTTTCAGTGTAAGTGTTGGTACTTAAGCATTTAATTTGATGTCCTGTTTTTTGAAATTTTCAGTGTTTATTAGATGCGAGTTCCTATTAAAGGTGCTTCCATTCCTTCCAATATGATGATGGAACATAACTTTTCACCCTCCCTCTGGATTTTGTCATTTGTTTCTGGCTCTAGAACTTCTCATCCCAGCAGTGTTAGACTTTTGCATAGAAGGTATCATTTACTATCTGTCATCTAAAACCAGCAATGACTGAAGGTTTCTCCTTGTCTCCAGAGCCTGACAGATTGATCCATTCAAATTGACACAAAGATCAGCACATTTTTCACTCCTACTCTATTAATCTAAGCTTCACTTGTCTCAACATCTTGAAAGCTATTCTAAGTTCTCAGAATGTTTCAATCAGCCACGGGTGAAATCATGGACTGCTGCCACTGCTGACTGCAGGAATTCATACAATGCGGTTTATTGCCAGACCTTGAAAATCAAATTCCTTTGCAGATGCTAAAGGTCCCACCACACTTAATAGGAATACTCACTGAGTTGTCCCACAGTCATTGGCTATAACTCTCTTGTGTCTCTAAGTGTGTATACTTTTCAACACATCAGCTAATGCCTGGCCTGTTTAGAGGTGGCAGAATGTCAGTGATAATGTATTGGTTTATGCACAGCTAGCAAGGACTTACAGCCTCTTGTAGTAGTAAGGAGTTTTACAAATATGAAATGTTACTAGTGACTGTTGCTTTCAGATTGCATACAGATAAGCCTGTTTTCAGTATATCTGCAAATGTGGCCATTTTACTATATCTCTTTTAATTAGAAGAAAAGGAGGGGTGGGGGAATCTTGGTAAGCTAGTTTGCAGAATACAGAAGTAAGCAATTATTTTGTAATTACATGGTACTTGGTAGATGCAAGAAGATCCTTTTTATGATTTCTCCAATACAATTTTCATGTAATTTTCAGAAAGAAAATAACCATATCATTAAAATAATTGAATAAATGTACTGTTATTGTCAAAATAAACATTAAAACCTTTTTTTGTTTGTTTGTTTGTTTGTTTGTTTTCTGATTACAATGTATTTTGAATGGACTAATGAAAAAAAAAAAAAAACAGTTTAAGAAAATACAGATGACTAGAATGAATTGGTTCATGTCTGTGTATCAGGGAAACAACTTGTGTATCAGGGAAACAATATATTTGTGAAGCGCATTATATTCTGAAAATACTTTTCCTCTCCAGTGTGTGTAGAATCAGTCATTCATCTGAGTGTCTTTGTATGGGAAGATTCTGCTCTATGTTTACTGGGTAGCTATGTTTTCAACACTTTGTGGTCATAGAGTTTTCTACATCAGATGTGTGAAGAACTTCTCTGAGGTCTGCAAAAATGACAGTGATCAGTAAACTTAGATAGTCCAGATGTAGATCTGCTACTGCTACAGAAACATTCCTAGAACGCACATTGAAATGCAGTACTTAAAGAAATATGAGCCTGATTATTTGTATTTAGTCAAGCTCAATGCGTGATATACACGATTTCATCACATTAGATCAAATTAGACATCACTTTTGTTTTGCAAACATCCATCAGATTTTAAATACGTGTATGTGTGCATCATATTATAGAAGATTTCTAAAGGACTTGACTTTTTGTTACCATTGCTAGCACTGAAAAAATTATTTGGCACCTTTCACTGTTAGGTTACCTGATAGGACTGGAGCTTTCCCAAATTAGCAGCCACAGTAACTCATAATACCAGTTAACAAAGCACCATGTAACAGAAGAAACAGCTGCTGAACTTGTCTTTCTACAATTCTTGCATTTGAGCAGTTGGCTTTTGGAATACAGTTTTAAGGCTCACTGAGTTATAAATACTATTTCTGACCATGCAAACACTAGGAAAAAATAACGCTGTGGTGTATGCTGTAGGACACAAGTGACTTGACTGTTTTTTAAAAACAAATCAGAAAGATAATTTCTTTTGTGGATTTCTTTCACATTTTGTGTGTGTGTATATATGTATATATATATAAACAGATGCATATTTTAAGAAACTTGCATAGATACTGGGCTGCCTAATTACCTTGCCGATTCCTCCACACCATTTTTTTTCCTGAAACCAGACTCTATTAGCCCTGCACTCTTCCCGTGGCTGCTTTGTTACTCTGGTTCCCCTGTGACTCTTAGGACAAATTTCTCCCTTTCCTCTTCTGACAGGAGGCTGCCCTGTTCTCACTTTCTGCCAGTGGAAGCATCTCACACTGTCACAGTCTAACTACTGAGCTTTCTGCTGTGTGACATTCTCAAGGTTTGAATCTGTCACTTGAGTCTCGGTAGAGTATGGTACTAATTTTAAAACTTGCTGCTTTCTCTTTAGGCAAAGAAATGCTCAAGTAGCTTTTTTAAAGGTAGACTGTAATTGCACACAGTGGTAGATGTAGTATTAGTAATTATCTTCCAGGAATTAGTCTAGTAAAACGGGGAAAAAATCTATACTTGTCTGCCCTCACTGGAGGCTTTAAACACGCAGAAGACTATCTTCATTTTCCTTTTCTGAAGATTTAGTGACTAGGTTTAATTAATGTTTGAATGTGAAGCTGAAATGAACTCTGAGCCACCTCAATTCAAACTTTTGTGCATGACTTTATGAGGAATAGTGGCATCCTAACAGGAAAGCTGAGACACTGTACTGTTGAGGTCATTGTGAGTAATACAAGCTCATCTGTGAAACAATAATGTTCTTTACACTATTTCCTAAGAAAGTGAGACTTTGAAGTCTCACTTTTTATAATCATAAAAAAATAAAATCCATCATCATAGAAATAATGAAAGCCCAAACAGGGACTGGGAGTCACTGTCAACTAAAGGAAGAACCTGGAAATATTACATGTATACACATATGGATCCAAATCTCTCCAGACTGTAATTAGATTTGCACTCTGTGGAATGGCAGCATGTGATACAAAGTTGCAGGAAAATTTCTGGAGTTCGACAATACTTATCTTTTTTTTTTTTTTTTTTTTTTTTTTTTTTAATTGATTTCAGTAAAAACATGCTACATGGTACTTTGATCATTCATTGACTCTAAAGTGAAAAGGATTTCTCATTCTTTCTTGTAACATGCATGTAACACTTCAGAGTCACTTCAGCTAAAAGGAAGGCTTGTCTGGTCTTATTCAAAGCGATCATCCAATGTGTCATACTTGGGTTGTGAGATCTAATGGCACATTCATTATCCAGTTATGTTCTGCTTTTTTTTATGTTCTGCCTTTTTTTTCTTTTTTTTTTTCTTTTTTTTTTTTTTCTGAACAGACAAGATTTTGACCATGTTTATCAAAAAGATAGACATGGTAGTAATGCATTTACGAAATAACACCTAAAAGAAATAAGTCTGTTCTGTGTATGTTCTTTCCCTGAATCAAGTTTTTCAAACACTGTTAGGTTAGAGAGGAAGAACTACTCTTTGTCAGTGGAACAAAGGATTAAACTACAAAGTTCTCTTAGCAGGAGAGGTAATATTTAGTATGTTCACTCTGAATATAATCATACTATCAAATGTTTGTTTGCTTCCATTGGATTTTCCTGTTTACAGAAGCTGAGGAAAGAATAGTATTGTGCCACCATAGGGGAGATAGGAGACATTATTTTCCTGCTTCTCTCTAGATTTGCTGTATATTTTTAAGTATTTCTCTTAATAATTCTGGAAGACAACTAAGTATGAATTTGCCCAGACTGAATGCCTAGTTGGTAGTCTCATGTGACTACAGTATGTACTGGAACCCCATTTACTAAATCATGACTTTGCCACATTTACTAATGCTTCAAGAAGCCAGCTTCAAATGAAGTATGACTTTCCTTAAGCAGAATTCTAGATCTAAAAAGTTACTCTCATGTGTAAGTACAGATAATGGTGAAGCCTTTCCTTGCACATACTTTCAAAGTATACTTGTGAGGGAAGGAGAAATATTTCTGCTATTGTAGAAATCAGTCATAGTTCTGTTAATTGATTAAGTTTCTGTATAAACATTTATTTATTTGCTTGTTTGTTTTTCTCCTATGGAAACTGATAAAATTTATTATGGGATTAGTGTATGTTAGATGAGGAGGAAAGAAAATAAAGAAATCTATTTTTTCTGACTTACATTAAGTGTGAGCTTACTCAGGTAGGCTGAGAGCCAGTGTGGGCTTTTGACTGGTTTCTTTATTTAATATAAACAAACAGATAACTGAGGGTTGTACATCATAAGTCACATTTAAAATATTTTTAAAAGATCCTATTTTATACTTTTCTTGCTGCATTTTTCTGTGATTCACTGTGAATGAATTAAAATGTTTGGAAGCCTGATGTATTACTAAATACCCAACCTAGCATGACTTTATAAAAAACAAGTCATCAAATGCTGCAATGAATTGTATCTGAGGAACCTGGCAAACCCTCAGTTATTGATGCTTTCTGTCAGAACATGAGAAATGTTCCTGCTCTCTGCATTAATAGAAACCAGGATCAGATGAGTAGGAGGGCTGGGCAGACGCATAGCTAGAGGCTTTGGTGTCTTCCACTCGTGAATGGGTCAAGACAGGGAGCCAGCATTCTTGGGGTCTATCTCCAGAAAAGCTGAAGAAGGTCCTGTTCTTAATAGCTGTTTTCAGGATGGTAAGAAAATGGCCCAAGCACTGTAGCAATTTGTTTGGGTGAGTTAATGTGGTTCAGTAAAAAAGGTGCTAACAAACCCAACTCTTCACTGCAGCAGAAATAGAAATATTTGTGTTAAAGAACTATGGAACAGCTATACAATAACTTCCTAGTTTATGTATTGCCATATTAGTGAAACCCTAGATCACATTAATTTTGGATGAATACAGCCCAAATACTTACTGTGCAGTTGTTCAGTGGATTATGGAAACGTAGTACAAAACAACTAATCAGAAAGTTGGAAGTTTCTCCTATAGAAAGTAGTCAGCAATAGTATTAATGTGGTTTAAAAATTAAAAATTGTTGCTCTGTAATGAATAAAATATATTTTACCTTTTAGAATCGGATTAAAAAAAAAAAAAAAAAAAAAAAAAAAAAACGTACGGTAGATAAGTAATGAGAATTTGGAGAATTTGTAAGAGGGAACTAATCTTCCCAAAGTAATTCTGAGAAATAAATTGCATTAAAGACTTTGAGCTAATTTCTTGTTCTGTGCCTGTAATCACAGGAATGTGATAATGTTTCATGTTTTACCCAAGACTACTATCATTTGCTGATTATCTGGACAAAAAATGTCCTAACTTAGAGAAGTACTTAAGTATGGGCCTAAGCTTCTGCTACTTAATATGAAACTAGAAAATTCAGATGTTTGAGTCATCAAGCATGCCATCTAATAATTAGACTACATGCCTCAGAAGTGTTGCTTTGTAGATGCCTATAAATATCCCTTTTAAATAAGGATGGGATAAATTTTTGACATTAAGATCTTTAAACAATGCAGGCTTTCTGAAGAGATGAGGCCTAAAAAAGACTCAAGAAAATATCAACTGCTATATTTCTACTTATAATTAGTCTTGCTCATTAGGCGTGCACTTTTTTTTTTTTCCTTTTTTTTTTTTTTTAATATTCCTTGTTTGCAGAAATGTCTCCTGTATACATAGGGGTAGATTTAGAATTCTTTTTGTTATATATTTTTTGTTGTTGTTAGGATATTTAAACACTTGATTTCTCATTTTTTGGTAATAATTTGGACTTCTTGTCTGTATCATATGCTATATACACCTAGCTTGTACTCATTTCTGAGGATATTATGATGACTGTGATTATTTTAAGTGGCTTCATCTCCTTTTTCAGTATGGAGCTCAGACAATAACTGATGTGGATCAGCAGTTACTGGACAGGCGTATGCAGGGAGCTTGGGGAGGAAGAAAGCAGACAGAAAGATGAGGGAATGGAAAAAATGATATGTGTTTGATAGGAGAATGGAGCAATTTAGTACTGTGCAGGGAACGATTCAGAGATAATTGGAAGACTAAAAAGGAAGTGAATATGTGGAGGAAAATATTTCATTTACAAGAAAGAGTGGGGAGGAGCAATAAGATGGTGGTAATAGACAAGCAAAAAAGAGGGAAGCCTCTGTTTGTGTGTTATTTGATTTGAAAGTGACATTTTAAAATATAAACTGATGAACTGCAAGTTGAAGATGAATATTGCATGACTGGGGAAATCATTTTAAAGGAATGTAATACATTTTGAATGCTGTTGAATCAGCCCCAATGAAGG
Source organism: Oxyura jamaicensis (assembly GCF_011077185.1). NCBI lineage: Eukaryota > Metazoa > Chordata > Aves > Anseriformes > Anatidae > Oxyura > Oxyura jamaicensis. Next base: position 77,287,127 of record NC_048894.1, read on the forward strand.
TAGTGCAGTGGTGTTTGCCAGAGACAGTTATTTATTTTTAAAAATATAAAAAAAATAAAAAATAAAAATCAGTGAATCCCCACAGAGTGTTTTACCTTCCAAGCTAACAATGTGGAAAATCTCGCACACCTATAGACTGTTTAAATTAGTTTTTAATGTTCATACAACAAATGACATGCTCTTAGGGGCCAGGGACTTTGATTTAAATGATAGATGTAAAATCTATTGCTCTGCTAAAACTTTTACGCCAAATGAACCTATAATTGAAGAGAATCTTACCATCCCTTTTCTGAGATGCATATAACTAGGAGTGAAGTGAACATTTTTAAAACCACATTTGGAGTTTACAGTTACCTAAAATATGTAAAGTATTGTTTAGGGTCTAAATCCTGGTTTAATCAGTTCTAATATTTCTGGGAAAAAAAAAAAAAAAAAAAAAAAAAAAAAAAAAAAAGCTGTTTCAGCCTTCTCCCTCCTTTCTTTATTCCTTTCTTCCTTCTTTCATTACTTCCTCCCTTCCTTCCTCCTTCCCTCTTTTGCTCTCTCTTTCCAGTTTTTGAACTTTTGGAGTTACTTGGATCACACCTTTTCTTTTTTTTTGTCCATACTTTTGCTCCAGAATGTGGCGCTTGTGGCAAACACAATGTGAAGCACTTGACAAAGTCACTAGAATTGACAGCACTGATGCTAAGTAGCATATTGGAAACGACAGTCATTGACATAGTATTATTTCTGTATATTACAATAACATGTTATTTCAGGAGATATTGTCAAGTGCTTCCGCCACAACATTTGAGCTTTTTCGTTTTTATTGTGTTTGAATAGTCTCTCCAGTGCCTGTGAGTACTGCATTAGGGCATTCTGCTAGAAAATAAGTGTGGTGACTGAAATTGGGAAGGGAACTCTCAATAGAGCAGTGCAGTTTCTTTAACCATGGGGAGTGATGTAGAAAAGGCTGAATACAAAATTTGATTCATTTTTATGTTCTGTCCTTTCTAGCAGCTGAAGGATCAAAGCTACCATAATACTTGCAATGACTTAAATAAGATGTGACCATTTAAATAAAAGAATGTATGCATTGTTACTGGATATTAATGTTAGTAACTGGTAAAGAAAGGAACAGCTGGACAAAATAGAGGCCCAAATGTTTACCAACACCGTCATATATACACCGCAAAATAAATTCTGTAATACTCATTTTCATTTTCTTAACTTCTGCTCTGACTCTGGGCTGTGGAGATCTGGTGTGGTTCCAAGCTGAGGCCAATGGTACCTCAGAGCAGCATGACACAGTGTTTTCAATAAATTTTGATGCACAGTGATCTGCAAAAAATGTTCAGGATTGAGAATGTTCCTTTAGGGCTAAAGGCTTGGAATCATTGACTTTGAATGAATATAATCTGCAATAGACTGACTGCATCATTAGCACCCAGTTGTGCTATTGATTTCAAACAAACCATGCTTGCTGTTCTACCCCATAACTTAGCAGTGCTTGAGTGACCTTGCTCAAACATGCTGGTGTTGTGAAGTTTTTATTTCCTCCCCTTTTTTTGTGTGTGTGTGTGTGTGTGCGCACAGTGTGTGTGTGTACGGTGTTTGTATAGTTCTACAGGTTTTACCTAAACTGGGCTTTAAAATGAAGGGGGAACTAAGTCCTGTCTCTTTCCAAATTGTGGTAAGGCTTGCCGGGGCAGTAATTAGGGTTATGTAATAGGTTTGTCCTCATTTTAAAATTGATAATAGCCTAAGAGCTTGGCCTTCTGTAATATTCTTTAAACAGGGGATGTTGTCATGGGCAATGGAGCAGAAGAATGGACTGCTTCTTTTTTTTTTTTTTTTCTTTCCTCCTCATTTTAATTAGTCAAGAAAATGTTATTGTTTGTTTGGTTTGTTTGGTTGTTTTTTAAAGGTAGGTTGTGTAGCAGTTGCATTTAACACTCATTTACAATGGTTAAGGAGGGAAGCCTCAGTGCACCTAAAGGGCATGTCAGTTTTATGAAGTTAATAACTTCTGAAATGTAAAGTCACTTGAGTTAACATTTATAAACTCATGTGATGTTTAAACAACAGTGTTTATGGATTTGATGGATCACATACTGTATCAAGCGATGCAGTGTCTCTTCAATCCATTGCCATAAAGGCAAGTTATTGCTGTAGGAGCACACAGCACTGGATTGTTTCAGGTGGCACAGTATGTCTGATGTTTGTCAAAACAGCAGTGTTAATGTAGCAGATTGAGAGAAGAATGCTATGTTAGGATAAAGCTGGGATTCAGGAAGGGAGGAGAAAATACTATTTTTGAAATTTAACAAAGACAACACAATGCAAAGTTAAAAGGCAAGTGAGTCTGTGAAGCTGCTGCAATTTGGAAAGAAATCTGAACCATAAAAGCTGCTGTAGTTAAGTTGATATAAAGGTTTTCATCATAGCCTAACACGTTTAATTGATTGTGACATGAAAAAGTGTATGTTGTATACTGAAACATTTCATGTTTTGTATATGCTCACATGTAAGCTTCTCAGAAATCTGAGGAAAATTGATTTTTTTTTTTTGTAAGAAGATGATATTTCCTTGAAAATAATACAAGTATGTTTGCTAGTACATTGGCTTGTTCTCATTTAGAAGTAGAGCAAATTGATTATTATTATTATTATTATTATTATTATTATTTATTTATTTGTTTGTTTGTTTAAATAGAGCTTGGAGATAAAGTAGAATAAGCTAAGGTTTCTTTTAAAAATTGTTTTTAAATGCACTTACTTGATGTATAGTATGATTTGAGGGAATGCTGCACTGTACATGCATGTGCTTTTTGCACATATCTGAAAAATATATTTGAGCATATTTTGCAAGCCTGCAAGATTTGTGAAATAATTCTTTCACACTGATAGGTAAGAGTAAAACCTCAGTTGGAATACTCTGTTGGTTGTAGACACTGCATTTTGAGGAAGATATGGATCAGCTGTAAAGAGTCCCAGGGAGAGCAAAGAGAATAATCAGAGATCTAGAAAATATGGCATCACTACAAAATTTGAAGTAATTAGGGAAAGATAGGGAAGCCCAGGCATCAGGATGGAAGAGAGACCAGGGTTATGGATGGAGAACAGAATTCAGTGACAGTTTTTGGATGCATTTAAATCTGCTGCCAGCAAGCAGAACAGGGGAATAATACTGGTTATCTATATTCATGTACTTAAAAAAAAAAAAAAAAAAAAAAAAAAAAAGAGAGAGAGAGAGAGAGAGAGAGAGAGAGGGAGAGAACAGTGAAATTAACAGTATCAAGGAAGATTCATACTAGCCATAAAGAGAAATTTCTAATGGCAATGAGGTAATGACAGGGATAGACTGACACTGCTGGGTGAGGTTATATATATAACTGGCAGCTTTGTTCTCTAAAAAAGGACAGATAAATATTTGTTGGTGATAAGGCTGAATGCCAAATAGTCATTTGTGGAGGAGAAGGAAGGATAATATAGACTATGTGATATTATAGATGACCTTACAATTAGAATCTGACAGTTGTCATAAGACTAATGTAGGCAGGAAAATCTTTCAATAGCGAAGTACTGCCAATTCACCCCTCACTGAAACACATTAGATTTTAATCCATTCAGTATATCTTAGTTTCAGCAAGAGATGTAAGGAGTGGCTGAATCTAGATACTGTATAATTTCTTACAATTAGGTTTTGATTGTCTTCAGAAAAAAATGTATCATGTTTTATTTATAGGAAAAATGGAATCAGAAGAAAATTCAGGCTGGAAATTCTCAGGAGGCTCCAGCCTCCTGGTCAAAGCAGGGTCAGCTGTGAGGTCACACCAGGTTGCCCAGGGCTTTATCCAATCTGGAACTGAAAACCTCTGAAGATGGAGACTGTGCAGCTTCTCTAGGTAGCAGGCTCCACAGACAGTCTTCAAAGTGAAAAATCTTTCTTTTTTATATTCAGTCTGAACCTCTCCTGACTCAGGCTATTGCCTCTCACCCTCATACGATGAATAGCTGTGAAGAGCCTGGCTCATCTTCTCACTAACCAATAACCCTGGGCAGCCTGCTGTTAGGTCCCTCTGATGACTTGTCTTCTCCAGGACGACCTTGTCCAGGCCCAGTTTGTCAGACTGTCATCACAGAGAAAGTGTTCCAGCCCTCAACAGGAGACACAATATTCTCAGTTCCAGGAATTTTACTAAATTTATCCTACTGGTAATTAGGTACTGAGAAGAAGAAAATAAGCACTTAGGAAAACAGCTTTTCTTCTCCTTTCCCCAGGCTCAAATTCAGTCCACCATCTCTACTCCTAGTCTGTTTCCCTTATTTTCACCTGATGCATTGTACTGAGTTGCTGCCAAACCCCTGGTGTGGAGAAGGCTGCAATTATGGGTGTAGTACTTTGTTGTTCCTTGCTGCTGCTTCATTTTCCTCTGCTCTAGCAGGGGCTGTAGTCCCTCAGGGCTGTCACATCTCCAGCATGGGTCATCTGCCCACTGCAATCTCTGCCCTGATGTGTGTCACCTGTGGGCTGCACCTCCTCTGTCACAGAATGCCTCCTTCACACACCTCCTCCATTTCTTCTGACACATCCCCTTTTTCTCTGCCAATTCAAAGGCTGCACTCTCTCAGATGTGCCCACACAGCTGGAGCTGGCGGTGACGGGTCAGGGGCAGCTCCTGGACCCCTGCAGCCCTGTTGGGACAGTGCCGGCTGTGCCCAGCACGTTCCTCCTCCCAGTACTCATCACCACAGGCTTGTTTGATCATCTGGGCTCTTGGCTGAACCTGGCAACCATCTCTGGGTCTACCTTGCTCAGATACAATGGGATGGGGCCCTGTCCTGCTGGCTGGTCTGTGCCCTGCACTCCCATTGTGCTCACCGTTCCATCACGGGGAATTTCTTGTCCAGGGGCTGGTCATGCAGCTGCAGTGCAGCCAGATGAGAGCTACTAGCTGCTGGCTTCTGAGAAAGGGCCTCCCTTCTGTGCTGAGTGCTTGCTGTCACCTCAGTTAGCAGCCCATTACTCAAACAAAGACCACCAGCCAGACTCCCCAGCTCTGCTAGGTGGTCCTAGTCCTGTGTACTGCCTGCTGGCTCCAGCTCCTGAGGGATGTCTGTACCCTGGCATGGCACCAGCTGTAATGGCCACAGGGCAGATCCTGGCCTCTTCCCACAAAGGTCAGTGGCTACCCAGACCCTGGTACTTCTTGCCCAGAGCTGGCATTTGGTGTTTTCCTTGCTGAGTTGCACATCCTGTTGGCCTGTTCCTCCAGCCTGCGTAGGCTCCTCTGAGTGACAGTCTGGCCCTTACATGTGTGCCTCTTCCTTCAAGTGGGTGTCATCTGCAAATGTGATGACAGTGACATTGACTCCTCCTAGGACAGAGCTCTCTGGTACTCCACTTATTGCTGATGTGGTACATTATAAGCCATTAACCACTATGCGCTGAGTCTGATAATTCAACCAGATTTTTGCAGATCGGGTTACCCACCTGTCCAGGTCTGCTGTCCCTAAGTCACCAGCCACATTCAGCAATGGGCTCACCTTTTTCCCTTGTTCAGAAATCCCATTCAATGAGTGTCATGTGGTCCTACACACTGGATGAAAGAATACGTTGCAGATGGAGTAATTGAAAAATGCTATTCAGCAGCAACAATATGACTTCTAAAACTGCATTCATAATGAGAACTACATCTGTTGTCATTGTTAAAGTACTGCAAGCAATAAATTTTTCCTCTCTTAAAACTTTATGGGAGTAATTACATTTTTTCATGAACCCATTAGTATTACATGACTAAGAGAATACAGTTTTTCTGCTATATTTCACATAGTCAGACAACTGCTTCAAGTATATTCCCTTTTATTTAAAACTTGAGAGAAAAGTGACTAGGAGAAGAAATTTTCAGTAGGCTGCCGTTTCTGATGTCAACTTCTAAAGCTGAGTGAAAACTTCCCAGCAACGCATGAATAGATAGAAAATTCAAGCTGTTACAAATAATATTTCTTTTGCCGGAATTTGAAATTTCAACCAAGTTTTTAGCCATGTTTTTATTCTTCAGCAATATTAGGTTGGTATTACCTCTTCCTCCTTCTCTTGACGTCTTCCCCACACCACCAATTTGTGTCCAAATTTTGGATGAAAAGCCTTGGGCTGTAAGTTCTTGCCAAGTTTCATGAAAAGAAAAATTATTTTTTTTTGTTCCTCGTTCCTCCTCTTGCTTCAGTTTTATGCTTCTTGCAACTATTTCTCTCCAGTCTGCTTCTATTTTTGCATTATTTTTCATTCATATATAAAGTGGTAGCATTCTCCTCATCCTAAGAATTGCCATATTGGTCAGTATTTGCAATGTTCATTTTTTGTGCAATTATGGATAAGAAAGTGCCTAAGGAGTGAAGCCTTTGTGTTCTATTGTTAAGAAAAATTCTTAAGACTTACTTAGTAATTTCTGTTATACTGGATATGTTAGAGAATTGTTATTATTTTTTTAATAGATACTGCTTTGGCTTTGGAAGCAGCTGGGAAAGCTTCAGTTCTTACTGAAAATGCCATTGAATTTTAACTACCAGTCTGTCAGTATAAAAAGTACTCTGCAAAGTAATCTGTTTATCTAATGAAATGACTAAAATATTTTAACTATTCATGTTTGTATCAATAAGCATCATCTGTATATCTTCTGTTAAGTCTATTAAGGGTACAAGGCTTTTTCTTATACCTTCATTTAAGTTTATTTGCTTTAAGATTTTGAGAATATTATGGGAAATTAAGGGAAATTTTTCTTTATATGATTTTTTTTATTATTTATTTATTTATTTATTTTTAATAGGAAACAGTCCTCTTCCATTACACTTTGAAATGAGTTGGAACAGTGACAAAATCTGCTGCTTCCCCTCCATTCTATACATTGGCAAGTAAAAGAAACTCTATTGCTTCTACACATAAATGAATCTAGGTGTGCAGTAAATGAATCTTCATGCAGTATGAATTTATTGATGCAAATAACACAAGGAAACAAAATAACAGGGCAGTGGTATAGTTTTGATTTATTTTTCTTTCCTTTTTTTTTTTTTTTTTTTTTTGTTTAGTGTTGCCTCAAGTGTTCAGATGATAATGCTTTCATTCATTTATCACCTTCTCCTTCTACAGTCACACTTGTCTTTTCTTTAGTATAGTTGTGTTTTTGCCTTTAGAATGCTATGAAAACTATGATCCTTGCTTTAAAATAAATAAATAAATAAATAAATAGTTAATCAAAAAGATAAAATGATGGCATTTTTGGGAAATAATATTAAGGAAAAAAATAATAATGCTTGCTATGAAGTAATACTGTTAAAGAAAAACCCAAGTGGTTACCAGCTTTCCTTCTCAGTCAATAGGAGAGAATATTGAAGATTGTTCTATATAAAAGTATAAATGGATCACAGAGAGAGAGTTTAGAGTGTGTGTGGTTACTCATTTAGGATGCCTTTCCCACTAGCCATCCATGTCACCAGCAAGCAGTGTTCCATCTATGTGGTCATGCTAGCAACCCTAAACCTCCCTCTCTCACTTGTTAGCTGCAAAGAGTTGCACCAGAGCCTGTTTCACACTCCACTCTTCTGGTGGCCATATTCATATCATGTTACATCATGTTACAACAACCAGCCCCAGCCCAACGTTTGACTTAATCAGCTTCGAGTGTGGATACCAGTGAGTCTGTCATGGTGCCACAATTCTTTTTCTGAGCATTTGGTGGTTTTCTATGTACTGAGTTACACTATATGTGATGGCCAGTAAGAAGGCTATCAGAAGTTACATAAGAGATGTAATATTTCATCATGCTAGGCCTGTACATGTTGCTGATTGATTATCCACTCAGGTCATGCTTCATGCTGGTTTTGGATGTCTTCTGCTGCGTATATTTAATTCTCAGTAATTTTTATACAGCTGAAAATAGCTGGATGGCAGTTACAGTTCTGCTTAACCTCAGCTCAGATACCTGCCTATATTTCTGTGAATGTTATCAATGTTATGCATTCAGTTCATGTTTATTCCTTTATTTGATATTACCCGGTCTGCATGCATTTATTTTTCAGTAGCATTGATTTGACTGAAAGACTGGACTGCATATATTGCGTAATGACTAAACTAGACTCACTCTGCCTCTGTCTCTGAAGTAACTTGAATGCAGGCAGACTCCTTTCCAGATATGTCTGTGAGCTGCACATCTTATCAGCTGTCCCACCAATGCCTTCCAGCTGAGACATCTGTGCTGTTTTTTTCTAGCTTGTGAGATGACTCACACCCTAAACAGCAGCCTTAACTTTGTTATAATACAGATACTATTTGAATCTGTCTCTATAGGATTGCCTATCATGTAAACATAGAGCTATCCATATAGAAACATAGGAGAACTCCTTAGCCCTGAAGCCAAAAAGTGTAGTATAATTTCTATGATTAGTAATGCTAATTTCTAAAGATTTACTGAGTTTTTTCAATTGTTTAAATTTCAGAAGTTTCCTTACCAATATCTGTGAGCAATTATCTAATATAAGATAGAAGATCTTCAGGATGACAGGTTGGGCTCAAGGGGTTATAGCACAAGGGGTTATAACAGGCTGGCAGCCAGTCACTAGTGGGGTTTCCAGAGCTCCATTTTAGGACCAATTCTCTTCAATGTTTTCATAGATGACTTGGAAGCTTGCAGGTGACATTAAACTAGGAGGAGCTGTTGGCTTTCTTGAGGGTGGAAGGCCTTGCAGAGAGATCTTGACAAATCAGAGGGCTGGGCAGTCACCAGCCATATGAAGTTCAACAAGAGCAAGCGCTGGATTCTGCACCTGTGATGGAGCAACCCTAGGTCTATGTGCAGACTGGGGGACAAGAGGCTGGAGAGCAGCCCCATGGAAAGGGATCTGGGTGTTTTGGTTGACAGCAAGTTGGACATGAGCCAGCAACGTGCTCTGGCAGACCAAAGGGCCAGCCATGCCCTGGGGTGCGTCAGGCACAACACTGCTAGCTGATCAAAGGAAGGGATTGTCCCGCTCTGCTCTGCCTGGTCAGGCCTCACCTTGAGTACTGTTTGGAACACCACAAGGTAAGAAAGACATAAAACTATTTGAGTATCTGAAGGAGAGATATGAAGATGGTGAAGGGTCTAGAGGGCATGGTTCTGTGTGGAGACATGAGTCAGACTTGATGATCCCTGTGGGCCCATTTCAACTCAGGATATTCTATGATTATATGAAGTACAATTAGTGAATCAGAAAAAAAAATCATCACCAAGATATTTAATGCACAGTGCCTATGGGAAAAAAATAAATAAATAAATAAATACAAGTTCTGTGCATGGCTGCCACAAGGACGGGATGAATGAATATGACTTGTCAGTTGTGTGATATGATTTTCATAGATGGTGTTCACCTTTCTCATTCATGATTCAGTCTCATTTATTTTCTGTCAGAAATTACAGGCATGAATTTCAAAAAATAGAATAGGTTCTGGGTGCTGCCTATTAAGTAAGGTGGGTACTTTGGGCTGTCTTGGATGCACAGATTGAATGACCTAGATGTAACAGAAGGTTTCTTTTTTGCATAACTTGAAAGATCTGGAACATACAGTTTCAGTAAGATATTCAGGTAGGTATCAAGTGTCAGACAAAAAAAAAAAAAAAAAAAAAAAAAAAAAAGATTAAAGAGGAACAGTGAATTCAGGCCCAGTTCAGGACTGCACTTGAGTGCTGCAGATGTGTTTTTTTATTGTTAAGTAACTTAGGATAGTAACCAGAAAAGAAGCTCTAATTTGGTGCCTGCCCAGAATTGCTTCAGTGCCAGAACAGGCAAGCAGCCCAGGGAAGTTTACAAACTGGCCGTTCCTCCATGGACTTTTCTCAGTGCTCATGTGCAAAACATATCTGAGCACTTATCTGAGACGTAGGTTTTCAGAGTTCCAAACTTCAGCCTGGCTGAAGTGAATTTATATCAGGTACTTACTAAATCAGTAACTAGAACCTTTTGTTTCTCTATTCCAAATTTTTTATACAGAAGTTGAAAAAACAGGGTATGATGCTTAGACTCTGGCTTAATGCAGAGTGAAACTAATTCAACAGTGGAAGTCAGAGAAACTGCACTGATTTCATATAATAATCTATAACCTAGTGGTTGAACATGCTTGTATGGAAGAGGAGGTAAGAGTTTCAAATTCTCATCAAATAAAAAAATGAACCCTGGCTTTCCACAGCCTGCGTCTACTACATTTTAAGGCTGATGGCTGCAGACAGGTCTGCTCATTTTCCTGGTGTTACAGCTGTGAGGATGAATGGGGAAAAGTCTTGCTGATTTCAGAGAATAATTTTAGTTATAAATAATTTGTCTGTAGTCCTAATGTTGAATTTTGGAGGCCTTACTTCTAGAAGGTAAGTTTTATATAAGAACAGTAATATATGATAATACATCTGTTCTTGTAATACAGCTTCTAAAAGTTATTTCCTGCATTATGAAGTTAAGAAAACAATTTTCAAAGCCAGTTGTTTTTACTGACCCATAAACATGTTCTCCTGCAGAAAGCCACTTTTGCTGCCTTCATCTGCCATCTTGTGGTTTGTTAGCTTAATCTCAAGTGTATCGAAATACACATGCATTACTTACTCTATTTTCCTGCTTCACATTAGTAGTTACTAGACTGGTACAAGGAGACCTTATTTTTGTGAGCTAACATACAGTAAATTAATTTTCATGTGCTATTTTCTTTTTCTTATTTGAAAAATAAGGAGTGATTGAAAAATCATCCAGCTACAAAGAACTTCTTGAACATATTTGTGTTTTACTAGAAATTGTACATACTAAAGAGACTGGACATTTTGTTGACACGTCTCTATAAATTAACACTTATCAATTCAATAAAAACTGACCATAGTTTTTCTTGAAGCTTTCAAAATGAGTTGTAACATTAGTAGAAAAGCACTGTGAACACATATAAGATTATGATCTTTCTCTCTGTGAATTCTCTATATGAGACAGCAGCTATAGAAGATAAATTAGTTAGTAACATTGTGTTGTTCATATGTGAAATGCAACATTATTATTACTCTGAAATATTGATGTTGTTAATATCTGTCAAATCTGTTACTCTATTCTTAGTGACAGACGTTTTACAGGAAAGGACATGGCATCTACTGGGAAACCAAAATGGAATAAGTCACTACATGGAAGGGAGATTTTTTTCCCTAAACTCCATTAATATTTAGCTGATAAATTTAGAGGCATGTTTCTTTATACATATATGTGTATATATATGTAATGTATGTGTGTATTCAGGAATTTAAAGTTTTTTTTTTTTTTTTTTTTTTTTTTTTTTTTTTTAAAAAAA
>NC_048894.1:77298557-77360936 GCF_011077185.1 Oxyura jamaicensis
TTTTTTTTTTTTTTTTTTTTTTTTTTTTTTTTTCCTACAGAATGACACAAAATAGTTTAAAATGGAGGGAAAGATGTAAAAATCCTTTAAGAAATTTCCATACCTAATTAAAAGGGCCTTTATCTTGCAGTTGAGTAGTTGAGTTCAGGCTGAACTCTGTTAATTTAATTAAAATTATAGTGTGTATATCTTCTGCTTATTTGGAATATTCTAAGCCATTCACCAAGGTTAACTTACTGGAGTTAACTTTACAGTTAAGGGATATGACTTTTGTTTCCCTGAGGTGCCAGCTGTATCAGTATATAAGACACATAGACCACATTGAAAAACAAACTTATGAAAAAGTGTAATCATTACATGTTATTTATTTATTTATTTATGCAAATTTAAATTCAGTTTCTTAAGCTAGCCTTGAAAACAGTATACGTACTGTTTTCCAACAGTACGTATACTACAAGCATATCCAACTTCTTTTTTTCCAGTTTGGAAAGATACAGACAATTGTAGCTTGGCTAAGTATAAAACACTATTACAATGCAACATTTCAAATATTAGCACTGTCATTTCAAAGTATATTAACCCATTACATTCACTAGGATTTATTTGAAAGTAGTTTTAATTCCATTCTGGTCTGTATTCATAGTGTTCATTTCCCTGTTTTCTTGATAAAGAGACATATGCAACAAGACTAGCTACTGATCTTTGAAAAGCAGCTTGGCCAACTGAGCTCTAAATTTAAGCATGTTCTTAATTATATGTAGCATTAAGTATCATTAAGATTTAGTATTGTAATATCATAGCACAGGAAATCCCAACTTTCCAAGTCTAGATGCTCAGTTCAGCTTGAGACCCAGCAGTTTAGACTCATTAAGCAGTTTCCTTTTTGTAGATATATATATATATATAAAAAAAAAGGTCTTTGAAAAATGACTGTTTATTTATTATATATTTTTTCAGACTGTAAAACAGATTCATGGGTTTTCTTATTTTTCTTCTGTTTGTAAGCTGCCACTTCTGTCTCTCCTCCCAGTAACCACCCCCATCTCTATACAGAGAAGACGTCAATGACAAGACTCCACTTGACTCAGAAGGGCCATGGTTTCTTGTCTGGGCTCTATTCTCTGTGGAACAGGAGCAAATTTTTCACATGACTTATTAAAAATGATTGACTGGCAATTCCTAACTTAAGGTCGTATTACCCATTTGTGTTAAAATGAGAAGATAAGTCTGTACCAGATACTAGTCAGGTCCAGGTGTTTGACCTGGTTTCTATCTCAAACACAAGATGATGAAAATTATCATAGCAATGATATTCAGAGGTCCCTGACTAATATCAGATTGTTATAGCTCTGTTACTTAACTCTGCTGTGTTAAAAGAAAGTTTCTAGAAGGGATACCATTTTAGTATGAAATAGACAAGATATTTCTATTTATAGGCTTTGTGATATCTGTATAAAACTATACATCAACAGAAGTGGAGATTGGCACAAAAGCTACTAAGCTCCCCTTATTATGCTAATTTATTATGGCAATATTATGGCAATTGCCATATGGCCGTATGGCAATATGGCAATACTTGTGTAAAGCATGAATTTGTCCAATTTTCTGTACTTCCTATTTATAACAATTTTATTCCTGAATTTAATAGGTTTATTAAATTTATTAAATTTATCTAGATGATTCAGAGATCCACCTTTTACTGCTTTAAATAAGTGATTTGCAATATTAATTTAGTACTTATTGAATGTTGTTGTAGAAGTCTTAGTATTCATTTGTTCATTGATTTGGGCATGGAGAGATAAGGAGACTATGGCTTAGTTGTAATGGTGGCTCTATTCTAGTTATATCAAGTTATTCTTTGATATGTTTTAGAAAAGGTATCAAATTTGTGACGTGAACAGAACTGTAAAATTGCAAGGATTTGTAGGGACAGAGGGGATTTATTTTGTCTTGTTTTCTATTTCCCCCTCTAGTATTACAGAAATGCTAAACAGCAGCCACCTCAAAGGAGCTTATAGAAAGTAGTTTTATAGAAAAATATTTTTAGTTGACAGAGGTTTTTTGCTTAAAGTTGCTAAAGCTGGACATAATCTGCTAAATGCATAGACAAGATTTTTCTTGAACATATCTTGAATATTTTAAATCCCTAAAATGATGCAGTATTTCTCTTCTATGGTTTGCACAGGGAAACAAGAGTAAAGAAGCTTTCTAGGAAAATTAAATCACAAGAAAACGAATCATGTTTGTAAGACTTTCATATACCAGATCTAAAAACTGTGCTTTTTCAAACTTTGTTTCAGTTTACTGAAAATGCTGAAGTATTTTAAGACCTTTAGTATGGTGTTAAAAATGTTTCAAAGCCTGTGCTCAAAAGGGAAGGTAGATTACAGTCCCTCTGATATGTCATCTGATATAGCAAAAGACCAAGGAAAACAAAAAGGCATATGCAATCATGAGGAAAACCTGCAATGGAAAGAGCAAACTATACTTAATTCTGCAATCAAGTTAATCTGAAGAAATGATAATACATGGGTAGACTTAATTGTACAAAAAAAGTAGATGAAAGAGAATGTCAGCATTTTACTCAGATAAGTAAAGAATGATGCACTGGATTGAAACTGCAGTAGAAAATAAAATAGGTAAACCTATCTGTTTTATATTTGCCTAGAAAAACAAAACCAACCAACCAAACAAAAAAAAAACGTTCAAACATTTTTTTTTTTCTTTGTTAGAACTTTCATTTGAACTCTGACTGTAAATGTTGAAGAACTTAATTCTATCAGTTACCTGACAGCCAGTATCTGCAGCATAGTTTCTATTAACCAAATTCAATGATTTACTATCGGTTCCCAATAAAGTTTCTGCACCAGTATTTCCTATTTGGTTGTATCTCCTTTAATGGCTCTCAGTCATCTGGTACCTCAATCTGACGTAAGATATTTGACTATAAGTTTCCACAGGATTCCAGAACTATAAACTTCAGATTGAATTTAATTCTGCAGATAAAAGATTAAATAAAAATTGAAGATCTGAAAATTTTGAGAACCTAGGCAACTATTATAGTTCATGTATCAGCATTTACAGAAGATGGAAAAGTGTTTTGAAGCCAGCAGAGTCCATTAGAAGTTGTGCAACTTCTTGCCCTAAAGCCAAGACTTGATTTCTTTTTGTGTTGAGCTTTTCAAAGGAATTTATGGGTTCCTGAACTGGCTGTTTTTCTTTTGCTATGAAAAGACTATCCAATTACGCATTTTTTTAAAAAAAGGAAACTGGGAAACTGCTAAAATAAATAAATAAATAAATAAAAAGTTTGTATTGTGATCCTATATTTCTACATCAGCTGTACAATAGCACTGTATGATGACTTAATTAAATTGGTCAAAACAGTATTATTGAGGTTCTAAAATTTCACATGAAGGTGTTTTTAACTCCCTGGTGCCTCTCTTAACCTGTGGAAAGATTGAAGCTTTGTTATGAAACTCTTGACAATGAACAATAATTGTGACACTGGCAGTTCTCCAAGTCAATATGGAGAACTTGTGGACTTGTCATATTTCCAGGGTGTCGTAAGGTGCCAACTCAACTGTGATTCACTGCTGATTGTTTTTTTTTCATATCACAGAATCCTTTAAGGTTTCAAGCCTTTGGGGAAATCTTGCAGATTATGCCTGGCAAGGTGTAAAGTGTCAACTAATGCATCGTGTAAGAGAGTAGATAATGATTTGGTAAAAGCCAAGCTTTTTTCTTCTCCTAATGCTTTGTTATGATGGCTTAAAAGGCAGTTATCATTGATTCAAGGAGAAGAAAGTAAAAGTAGTATCCTACCGTTACTATTCACCTTTTTTTTTTTTTGTTAACTTTGTTAGTAGGGGATTTATTGTAATGAAACCTCTTTAACATTGTATTTTCTGTCTAAGAGAATGTGAGTTCTAAATGCTGTTTTTTTCCCTTTCCCTCTGAGAAACTGCTAATAGTTCATATTCATTGAATTAGCTATCTAAAAATCTGGAGCTCCACTGAGGCCAACATAATTTAAGAAAAAGCCTTTAGTAAGACAGCAGGATTTTCAGGGAGTTTTATTCATTGCTAAAAGTTTTATGGTTAGAATAAATAGTTTATTATCTCTTGTATTAGTTTATTACATCATATTTGGACATACTGACAAAGATTTGGCTCACAGTATAGTGGTATAAAATAGATGCTATACAGTTACCTAAATGACTTTGGATTGATAGTTGAATAGCTGAGAACATAAATTTCTGCCATTTTTACATATGTAATGAAATGTTAACAACTGTACTTTCCAAACATATAAGCTATAAGGTTCCCTAATCTGTCAGAAAGGAATGAAATTATTAAAATGATCATTTAAAATTCTATACTTGTCTATAAATATAGTAATTGTTGAATATTTCTCCATGTACAAAGTTGGAATAAGGTGCTGTAAAATATTAATTCTAAATATTTTGATTAATAACTGGCTAATCAGAAGTGAGCTGAAATAATTAATTAACTATTTTTAAACCTGTTTAGCATTTTTAAGGATAGATACATTTCTGTTATACTGTTACCCAGTACTGACTACTCGGTTGCTGACATTAAGAGGTTCTTAGACTGTGAATAAGCTTTGAGGGCCAAACCAATGACAGGATTGTAACAATGTCATTGTTACAATTAGTCTTTCTACCTGAACTTCACATGCACATATACCTCTTCTCCCCTCTCTCCAAATCTGTCTTCTTGGCCCAACAGGCGGATGATTTAGCATCACCAACTGCAATAATAACTTCAGTATTTTAAATAATTTTTAAGGGAGAAATGAATGTGCCTGGGCATGACTGGGACACCCCTGCTTTGTAGGTTACAGTTAAAGAAAAAACACATTAAAGATGTTGCATATCTTTTCTGGCATTGAAGCTTTCTCCTATGCTCTGCTATTTCCCCCCAGTAAAAATTCCTATGTAGGCACTGATGTGATAATTGTAATCATGTGTTGATGATGATGGGTTATTGTGTGACTAGGTTATTGTAGGCCTTCTGTACTTCAAGGCATATGACCATATCTAATAAAACTTTAGGCTTGGCCTGAAAACAAACAAAAAAACACACAAACCCAAACCAACAATATTTGTTATGTTAAGTAATACTGAGAATATCAGATTAAATTTGGGAAAGGAAGTAACCTGAGGAAAGAGATTAGTTGTCTGGATGACTGATTTTTATCTTTGCCTTAAGGGACAGGTCTAATACCCTGAACAGAAACATCTTTAGCCGGGGAAGGAAAATTCTCTGAATTTGGAATGCTCATTCCTTTTAGAAGGAATAAGCAATTCTGTATCCCTCAGGTCAGACGTGGATATTTTAAGCCATTACCTGTGGAAATAGGAAAGACAGAAATACAGTCTATCTACCAGCAGAGGAAGACTGTGAACTAGCCAGTGAAAGCAAAATGCAGCTTAGTTACAGTCTTGTCAGGTAAATATAAGAATGAACGTGTTGCTATCTACCAAAGAAAACAAGAGAGTATTATGCATTGATTTTTTTTGTTGGGGTGATTTTTTGTTTGTTTGTTATGAATTGATGCATAAAAGTCACAACTGATTTAGAAAAAAACAATGTTAATAATTTCGAGTCATAAATAATAATAATAATAATAAAAAAAAAAAAAAAACACTTGCTTTTCATCAAAGTGTAAAATGTCAGCAGAAGAATTTGGCCTCTCATCTGCCTGCCTCTTCAGTACTTATCATATGTGGGCTTACAGCTCTTCCCCTAAAATCCAAACCAACCAGCCAAAAAAAGATGTGCTGGAAACATTTTTTTTTTTTTTTTCAAATCAAGGTGAAAGTGTTTATGACTGAGGGCAGTGATGGATTAGCATGTTATGTTTCCAAGGAATTTTTTACTTTTAATTAGAACTTGATAAGCAATTCCACATTTTTCCTTTAAATTATAAAGGAACCATACAGATATCTATTTAGAAGAATCTGCTTTTGCACTAAGGTGGTGTTAAAAGGGTCATGTAGTGGGATGAAGTGTTAAACTGGTGTCATTCCTGAGCTGTGAAGTAGATGCTTGCCTCATTAACAGGCAAAGGTCTACCTGATTCATGCCAGCAAAACGACCTTGGCCTTTTATGTTGCTTACCTTGTCACCCTCACCTTGTGTTTCTGTTAACCAGCTGACTCTTAGCAGGGGGAGACTTAAATGGAGCCAAGACAGTTATTAAGGCATCAACCCTTAACTTACTCCGAAGACTTTATTTAAGCCTCATTCTGTTAAGTCCTTTTCTCCCAGCCATAGACTTAGTGTCAGCATAGGCAACTTACTCACTTTGTACTTCAACATCTAAGAGCTGAACTAGGGGACAGGCCCACAGAACTTCGTGAGGGAAACAAGAGTTTGTTTCACTCTGGAAGAGGCTGTAGCTGTGCTCTGGTTTGGCAGTTTTGTGGGCTGCAGTTCCTGTTTAAGCAGGGATTGCTTGGCTCAGTTCTTTAGTCTGTAACCCGGATTAAGCTACAAATTTGGGTTAGACATACGGTTCAACTAGAGAACATCATTGCTCAAGCACAGATGAACTCTAAATCAGGTACGTGAAGGAAAAAAAAAAAAAAAAAAAAAAAAAAAAAAAGTGGGAAGTTCTCACCAGCATAACTTATTCATTAATGTAAAGACATGGTGCTGTAGGTGTCCTTGACTTTTGGATAAGGCAGGTGTGTATGCAGAGGACGACAATGAAGACATACAAGTTTTGAACTGAATGTGTCATTCAGATGAGCTTTTGGCTTGGTATTGAAACTGGCCTCCAGGATACACTCAGTTTTACACTTTGTAGACATGGCTAGACAAAAGCAGAATTTTAGGCTTCGCTTTTGTACTGACTGACTAAAATGACTAGGTCCTGGACTGAGATGGGGCTGACAGACTGATATGATTAATTACCATGGGCCTGTCTCCCCGCTGCCTTAAGCTTGCAGCTGCCATAGATCTCTTCACTAAGATTTAAGTCTGGAATAGATCTGAGATTGTGGCTGAGGTCAACAGGAAAGACAAGGGAGTATAATTGGAATTGCCACTGAGTAGTTTTGACTTATATTCTGATTTTTTTTTTTTTTTTTTTTTTTTTTTTTTTTATGTACAATACAGAAAGGTAACATTCAGTAACCTAAGGAAAAGATCTTTAATAACCGTATTTCTGGGATGAAGTCAAGAGGTATACCGTATAACATTGTTCACTACAGTCATTTAATTTATGGAATAAAATGACTGATAGCAGATCTTTCAAATAATCTAACCAAGACTGCTTGGCCATCCATTCTGAGAATTCAGACAGAATAAAAGTGTGAGGTTTGTATATTATCTACATTTTTATAATTTATGCATATCTTTGTTTACAAATATATTTTCTGGAAGTGGGTTAATACTTTAAAACACCAGTTAGTGACTGAATTTTCTCAATCAAGTTCTGAAATTTTTTTTTTGTCAGCTGACCGCATAAAGACTGAGGAAGGAAACAATCAGTGCTTGACAGCTGTTTTGCAACAAAATGGATCTTGTTAACAAAACAGAGTGAAGTTTGGTAAAAAACTTTCCTTAAAAGCATATAGATAGTCAACACAGTGAATTACAGCTACAGAAGTGGTTCATTTTAGTGGTGAACAGTTCCATATCTATGCAGAGCTAATCACTATTTGTCAAAGTAATATTTGTGCAGCCTCACTGAAGATGCTGTCCTTAAAAGATCACAGAATCACAGAATTGTAGGGGTTAGAAGGGACCTCGAAAGATCATTGGGTCCAACCCCACTGCCAAAGCAGGTTGCGTAGATCAGGCTGCCCAGGTAGGCATCCAGACGGGCCTTGAATATCTCTAGAGAAGGAGACTCCACAACCTCCCTGGGCAGCTTGTTCCAGTGCTCCATCACTCTCACTGTGAAGAAGTTCTTTCGCATGTCAGTGCAGAACTTCCTATGCTCTGTCTTGTGGCCATTACCCCTTGTTATGTCCCCACAAACCACTGAAAATGGGTTGGCCAAATCCCTCTGTCTCCCACCCCTCAGGTATTTATAGACATTGATAAGATCCCCTCTCAGTCTTCTCTTCTCCAGGCTGAACAGACCCAGGTCTCTCAGCCTTTCTTCATAAGGAAGATGCTCCAGGCCTCGTATCATTTTTGTGGCCCTCCGCTGCACTCTTTCCAGGAGATCCGTGTCTTTTTTGTACCGGGGAGCCCAGAACTGGACACAGTACTCCAGGTGAGGCTTGACCAGGGCAGAGTAGAGGGGGAGGATCACCTCCCTTGACCTGCTGGCCATGCTCCTTTTTATGCATGCCAGGATCCCATTAGCCCTCTTGGCCACCAGGGCACACTGCTGGCTTATGGCCAACCTGTCGTCTACCAAGACCCCAAGGTCCTTCTCCTCAGAGCTCCTCTCCAGCAGGTCATCCCCCAGCCTGTACTGATACTTCCGGTTGTTCCTTCCCAGGTGCAGGACTCTACAGTTGCTCGTATTAAATCTCATTTGGTTTCTTCCTGCCCATCTCTCCAGCTGGTCCAAGTCTCGCTGAATGGCAGCATGGCCTTCTGTCATGTCAGCCACTCCTCCCAGCTTTGTATCGTCAGTGTACTGAGGGCCGACACTATTCTCTCATCAAGGTTGTCAATGGAGATGTTGAACAAGACCAGCACCGACTCCCGGGGAATACCTCTAGTCACAGGTCTCCAGCTGGACTCTGCGCCACTGATCACCACCCTCTGAGGCTGGCCAGTCAGCCAGTTCTCAACCCACCTTACTGTCCACTCATCTATCCCACACTTTCTCAGCTTTGCTAGCAGGATGTCATGGGAGACAGTATCAAAAGCCTTGCTAAAGTCAAGGTAGATGTCATCCACTGCTCTCCCCTCATCTACCCAGCTGGTGATGCCATCATAGAAGACAACGAGGTTAGTTGAGCAGGACATCCTCTTGGTGAATCCATGCTGACTACTCCTCATAACCTTCTTTTCTTCCAATTGCTTGGAAATAACATCAAGCACAAGGTGTTCCAACACCTTTCCAGGGACAGAGGTGAGACTGACTGGCTTGTAGTTTCCCAGATCCTCCTTCTTGCCCTTCTCGAAGACCAGAGTGACATTGGCTATCCTCCAGTCTTCAGGCACCTCACCCATTCTCTAGGACCTTTCAAAGATGATAGAGAATGGTTTGGCTATCACCTCTACCAACTCCCTTAGCAAGCGTAGATACATCCTGTCGGGGCCCATGGATTTATGTGTGTTGAGCCCACTCAGGTGCTCCTGATCCACTCTCTCGTCAGCCAAGGGGGAGCCCTCCATTTCCCAGACCTCCCTCCAGGTCTCCATTGTCCTCCCTCCAGGGTCGAGGAGTCCCAGGGGGGAATCTTGAAGCAAAGACCGAAGCAAAGAAAGCATTCAATATCTCCGCCTTCTTGGCATCTCCCATTAGCAGGACACCCTCCTCGTTCAGCAAGGGACCCACATTATCCCTAGTCTTCCTTTTACTGTTTACATACTTAAACAAAAACCTTCATATTATCCTTTATCTCTTTTGCAAGCCTCATCTCTAGGTGGGCTTTAGTATTCCTCATCGCGTCCCTCAGGCCCTGACAACACTTCTATACTTCTCCCAAGAGGACAGGCCCTTTTTCCATATTTCATAGACTTTCCTCTTCCTTTTGATCTTATCAATGAGTTCCTTGCTCATCCACGTAGGTTTTCTGCCCCCCTTCCCTGATTTCTTACTCTTAGGGATCCTGAGCATGGAAGAAGTGCTGTTTAAACATTACCCAGAAAAGATAGTCATCATTCCCACTAAAATAGTGCTTTCCAAGAGCTTGCTTGCTCACTGTAAAGATTTCTGGCAGGGATTCAGGTCAGTAAACAATTTAAAGGACTAGTGTCTTGCATAAACTGGCTACCACTTTATTGAATTTTTTTGCTGGCACTTTGAGTCTGAAGCCAGGCTTGGGTTTGTTGGCCTCTTGAATTTTTCTTAAGTTAATATAGACACTGATAATGGTAAGTGCAGTGTTGATGACAGTGACTTTCTCAACAGTGTATGAAGGGTGATCTTCTAAAAGGAGGAAATACAATTTGACACTCCTTCAGAAACCTTAAAGTAAGTTGGCATGACTAAGGTCTTTTAGTCAAATTAATTTGAGTGACAGTTGACACATCTGCATTGGGTCAGAGTTTTCTACTGTGGACCTTCTTACACAGGTCAACTTACCCAGGCTTAAGGTTAGCCCTGGTGAAACCACTTTGAGCTTCTAATATATTTCTGCATAAAGCGTTCCTTCAGAGTCACTGAAATGTGATAACAAATGGAGTCACCTGGCATTAAGATGTTTTATTCATGCAACTTTACACTATTTCCAATAACATTAATTTTTAATGGAAATAATATTTGTCACTTTTATAGCATTTTCCATCTCAAAGAAGGCTAAACTACTTCATATACATGCCATGTTTTATCCACTAATGAAATGCAGTCTGAAAATTCAGCACT
Source organism: Oxyura jamaicensis (assembly GCF_011077185.1). Lineage (NCBI taxonomy): Eukaryota > Metazoa > Chordata > Aves > Anseriformes > Anatidae > Oxyura > Oxyura jamaicensis. The sequence goes on from NC_048894.1 coordinate 77,309,086, forward strand.
AAAAAAGATATTTTTTCATTTTTTTCTGTTGCCAGTCATACTTTCTAACAATACAATTAGATTTTCTAGAGGGATATATATGTCTCTGTATAGCTTGGCACTGATGTTAACAGAAATTCATGAAAAGAGAGTTGTGCTAAGAAGTGCCATATTTATTACCTTAGAGGCCCTAAGAGCACAAGACACTCCAATAAAAATATGTATATTTGGTCACTATTTTTGAAGAAAACATCTTGAAGAAATAAGTTGGGGGAAGTATATATATATTTATAAATTGAATTCATAGATACTGAAATTACTGTTGAAAATGGATGAAACTTCTAGATAATTGAAACCTTACACAGAAAGGAGGATGAAGGAACCAGTGCAAACATTTAAAAATGCTTTTGTACTGACAGAGAAATGGGAAAGGATGTGTGGCATGTCTTATCCATTTGTTTGTTGGATTTTTGTTTTGGTAAAGTAGTTGTAGAGAGTGATGAAAAAAATACAATATTTTCTGATCTTTCTCCCCCTTCTTCACATGTCCCTATTTTGCTTTGTCTTTGTTAATTATTTCCTCTGAAATTCTACTGCTTGTTTCACTCTTGGGCAATATTTTTGAACATTAACTAATGAATTTAAGTGTTTCTGTCTTGGCACACCAAATTGAGGATTTCTGTCTTGTGTCTGATAACATGATGACTACTTTCTACTCTTGTTTCTTTCCAACCTATAATCAGTATGTATGTGCAGGTAGAACACAGAAACTGCAGACTGTGTCCCTGTGAAACTAAATTTACAGAAGAAACAAATTTCATGATGTCTGAGTTTTAAACACTTATGCCAACACATCCAGACTTGGAAGAAAAGCTCAAGAACCACTTTTAAGGAACTTTTTAGGGTAAGTAACCCATGATGAACAGAAAATAGATTACACTAGACCTAACTTTTCCCTTCTCAAGTAATACTGTGTGTTTAATTTTTAGTAGGTGAAATCCAATATGATCTCATTGCTCTTCAATTATGAAGAATATTTAAATATTTAATTTGAAGAAAAATAATCAGTAATTGTCATGAGTTGGAGAGGTGACTTGTAACTCTGGTTGTTTAAGCCATACAGAAAAGTTTTATTTGACTATTTGCATATCCTTGTCATAAATACCTGTGCATATTTTGATATGTGGCAAGACTGTGTTTTTGTATTTAATGTATACATTTTTCCTTGTACATTTTCTACTGCAATGTAAGAAACTGGCAGGAATCAAAACCATCACAAAACTCTCTCTCTGTCTCTATGTGATGTGCATTTTTTTTAAGAAATAAATGCTAGTCATGATTTTTACATAAACCTTGACAATATGACTATGATAAAATATAACGTAGTGTGTCAGTATTTGTGAAAAGCACTAACAGTTTAAAAAGACATTATCTCCTCCTCCTCAAACCTTTGAATTATAAATATATACTCTCATTCCTTACTCCTTTCCTCTCTCAGACTATTTGTAGGAAGGAAGAGGTTCATGTATTATGATGATCGTTAGAATATATTATTAATGCTGTATATCTCACATCTGTATTTTACTATGGGATACCTAGAATGGAATGCCAGTGATCTTTGCCAATACATATGACATACATATACATGTATACACACATATTCAGAATTGTATTTAACATTCTAGAGGAACACAGAAAGGAAATTAAAACCTAAGGAACCCTGCTCATATATTATGTTAACCTTACATGTATTGAGCCATTGCCACAGAAATCAATGGTTTTGCATAACATTGTCATGACAGCTAATGCAAAGATAAGTCCTTATTTGTTTCCTCACATTGAAGATGGCTACTGAATCCTTCCTTGGCAACTTTACCTGTTTTTTTTTTCAGTGCTAACAGGTCAAGAGACGAGCTCAAATTTATAAGGTATCACCTAGGTTTTTTGTTTGTTTGTTTGTTTTTTATCAAATATGATGTTAATGGAAATATATAAATCTATAATTCTGTGTCTTAATTTGAAATGTTGATGTTACTCTGAGACAAGAAGCTTAGAGATTCCTACTCTAGGCACAGTCTAAAAAAAAGTATAATGAAATACGTCATTTTTATACATGGTAAACACTATATATTTACTTAAAGAAGCAGCAGTGGCTGTTCAGATGCACAACAGAATTTCCAGCAATAAATATGCATTGAGGTTTTGTGGAGAAATACAATTATAAATGCACATTTTCTAAAAGCTATCAAAGCTTATTCTATTGGCAAATAAAGCAATTCATTGCATTGCATACAACTTTTTGCTTGGAGGAGTGGGAGGAACAGGGTGGGTTGCACGATTTTCAAACTGATAAATACAGGACAATGAGATAGAGTACTAAGCTTAAGTTGAAATGTTTATTTGGTCTTTGGTAGCTTTCACATGATTAGATTTTAATATTTTCAGAGTTGTTTTTATGTATATTGTAACTTTGCTTTTATTGCTTCCAATACTAAAACAGACACACAATCAGAAATTCTGGAAACTGTTTGTATTATTGAAGGCTGCATGAGATTTCTCCCCTCTCTTCTTTGCTCCCCCTCAAATAGCTAACTTAAACAATTCCCATGTAGATTTTCCAAATGCAGCTATAGCTTTCATCTCTGTTGTAATGTCTTTGGGGTTGGTTGTTAATACGGAATAGAAGGTGAAACAATTTCTTCCCCTTTATGGTCTTAGTATCATAAATTCCTTCTTAATTACGGAATAAAAATCACTATACCTTTAGAAACCATTGGAGAGTTTATATCTATTTATTAGTTGTTTTAGAACAGAAACACCCTCTTACCCAGAGGTCATGAATGAAAAAGGCAGATTTTGTGTGGGAGACTAGCTTTAGAGCATGAGCCATAATGACCTCAGGGACAAATGCCCTTGTCAAATCTCCTTTGAATAGTGCGTACAGGAATTAATACCCATTTCAAAAAGGATGTCCAAATGGGAGAAGAATGAGATAGGTATTGCTGTGCTATGGAAAAGCACTGAGAACTAAATATATGTGACTGGACTACTTTTCTCTCTGTTGCCAATTAACTGTAGCTTCTTCTAATAAGTGTAATATTGTGTAATATTGAGACATAGTTTTCTTGCCCTTTTTGTTAGAAATTAAATGATACTTAGCAGGACTGACAACATTGATAAGGTTTTGAAATCTTACCCCTGTTTATTCTTTCATTCCCAGAATTCAGAAAAAAAAAAAAAAAAAAAAAAAAAAAAAAAAACATGAATTACTTTAGAAGTTAGGAGACTTTTTCCTTAGAATCAGTTACTGGAAATATAATGACGTAGCTGGCCAGCAGCAGCAAAACTTGCAAGTCTAGGAGGGAGTTTGGAACACAATCTTCTGGCAATCATCATCACAATATAATTTGCTTCAATCACATTTATGGAACAAGAGATTAGGTAATATGTATACTGGTATGGATTTCTGAGACCATGTATATAGACCTGAGCTGTTTTCATTTATGTTTGTTTCTCTGGTTTTTGCAGAGTTGTTCCCATGCCTGTGGTCTGTTGTTTAAACAGCTGTGCCATCCTACGACAGCACAGATGCCACACATCACTGAGACCATAGTGAACATGTACACCATGTTGAAGTTCCAGTGATGAATCATATATCAGAGCACTGCTTTCTGCCATTAATGGCTCTCTAGACCTGTCTGATATAGGAATAAAGAATTCAGATATTGGGTATGCAATACAAACATCTGTGGTCCTATCACAGGACAGCAAATTCTCCTGCTGTCTCTTCTACAGAATTTCCAGGTTAAATGGCACATAGGGTTTAGGAACATAGCTGGGGGCAGGTAGAAATATAAAGAGTACTGAGTACACAGTTGCTTCTGCAGTTGGCTGCAGAGACAAGAGAAACAATTGGGACAGGCTCCCCAGGGAAGTGGTTATAGCACCGAGCCTACCAGGGCTCAGGATGCGTTTGGACAACACTCTCAGATATATGGTCTGATTTGGGGGTGATCCTGTGTGGAGCCAAGAGGTGGACTTGATGATCCTTGTGGGTCCCTTCCAGTTCAGGATATTCTATAGTTTCCAGCCTCAGTGTAGAGGATACTTGGAAGTTTCAGAAAGAAGTGTCTTACTTAAGCTAAAATAATGAAAACTAAAGGAGAGATGCATGTGGCAACTTTTTCATGTATATTAATTATCAAGCTTAAAAAAAAAAAAATAAAAAAAAAAATCCTGTTTCTTTTCTTGCAGTAGGAAGGCTATGAATCTGTTGTACTAATTATACTAGTCCATCCTTTTTTGTGATGACATATTTGCTTATAAGTGCAGAGTAAATGTTACAACATTACAAACAGATAAACAGATTAGGTTTTGTTAACTTTGAAGGGCAGTATTCTGTAAAACATACTATAGTGAAATATATTCTGCACTGAACAGTTAATCAAAATTTTAGAATAGCAAGTTTTCCCCCTGTGAATTTTCTTACCTTATCACCAAGTTTTTTTTTTTTTTTTTTTTTTTTTTAAGTATCATTAGATTTGTTGTTCAGCAAGTGTGCAACCCTCTTCCTAGACATTCTTCCAAAAGTTTTAATGTTTCTATTGACCCAGTTGTTACTGCCACTTTCATGGTTAAAAATCACCTCAGGTTTAGTTTAGTGTACTTTTTTCACATTTACTATATAGCAATTAGAATTCAAGTCCACCTAATTCAATGAAAATACTACTGCAAATGTTCTCATATGATTTTTTTTCTTAGCTCCTCTGTTACCATTTTTAATTCCAAATTTGTAATGTAAAGAGAAAAAGAAAAAAAGGTGAATAAAATTGAAATAATGAAATAAATGGAAAGAATAAATTTAGCAGCTATTCTAGGAATGAGATACTAGGATTTTTAATGCTTTTCTGTAGCTTCCAAAAGGCTTAATGTGATGCAACATTGACACTACTTAGCAATTTAATGATCTTCATTGGCCCATGCAGTTAATTTGTAACTAAGTGTGACCATTAAGCAACGAGTGTGAATTAAGGAGACAGTATTTGGAATGAGGATGACGTCTTAGTCTAGTAGATTCAGTTCTGATAGTCTGCTTGGCTTTCTGCACATATAATTGTCTGTGTACTGCCTGTCAAAGTGAAACAGCTAATAATATTAGCTTCTTCATCTTATGCATGTCATGCAGAAAGGTAACTTTAGTTGTCGAAAGGAACAGACAAGTGTGTCTTTTTTATTTATTTTTATTTTTTTTTTCCTGCCTTTGACTTTCAAGACCACTTTGTGTTCTTTAAAGAAAACAAAGCAACAACCAAACAAGACTCTGCTAGTTATGTAAAAACTAGATAGGGAATGGGGTAACTTAGCTTAGCATTCTACTCTGAACTTCATTAGGAAATTTATGAACTTTTTTTAGGCTTCTAAGGGACATATACATTATTCAGACCCCAATTCATCCCACTGAAATGAGGCATTCCAAGAGAGGAGATGAGTCACCTGAGGCTGGTGACAAAACTGGTTGGTTACTGCCAGACAGAACTATGGTGGGTGAATTGCTTTCTGCAGGTACTCTCCTGACTGACTGTAAAGAATCAGGCAGGTTGGTTACATGCCTTAAACTAATCCCGACTCTTAAAAACCAGCTCAGTTTTTGTTTTAAAAACTCATGTTCATTTTCTGCAAAGACTAAGGACAGCTATCAACAAGACAAAGGTAAATAAAGTAAACAAAAAGTGTTTTAATTCTTTACTAGAAGAGTTCCAAAATATTTTAAGAACTGATGAAAAACAAAATCAGATGGATAACAAATGGAAAAGCAACAACAACATCAACAACAACAATTTATTTTTGGACTTGCCATGAAGCTGTGTTGCAAGTTCTATGACTCAGAAGAACTGAGGGCACCCTGTTTTCTTCCAACCTTTATGAGAATCCATACAGAACCATATACCTACAGTGAAAATATTTCTATAAATACTGTCTTTTTTAATTTAAGAACTTACTAATCTGTCTACGGCTTTTAGAAGGACAAGACAGCAAAATTACCAGTTGTTTTAAATATTCTAGAATATACAGTGACAAAGGATTTAGTTCTGACCAAACTATCTTGCGTACTGTAGAGAGCAGCAAAAATGAATTCCAGTACTTTAAAAGAGATGATAGCAGACATTCTGATATATATATATACATATTTATTTTCAGTAGCATGTTTTTATTAGGTTATAAAAAGTGTTGTGTGTGTAGGCACACTTGCATCATCAGATTTTGGTAACTTTTTGTTGTCTCTATAGAGTCTCTGAAGCAGCAAGGCACACAAACTTTTTTTTCTTTGTTTGTTTTTTAAGGGAGACCTTTAGATGCAGAAAGATATGAATGTCTCTCTGTTATGAAACTCATTTGTCAGAAAAAATAAAATAAAATAAAATAAAATTGTATTTTGCAGAGTTTACAGGAATAAAAATATCTTCATGGGTCAAATTTTACATGTCAAATATATGTTGTTGCTATGAATCTATTATTAAGGTATTATCACTTAGCTTTGTAACATCATAGAATCCTAGAATATCCTGAGTTGGAAGGGACCCATAAGGATTATTGAGTCCAACTCCTGGCACCACACAGGTCTACCCAAAAATTCAGACCATGTGATTAAGAGCACAGTCCAAATGCTTCTTAAACTCCAACAGGCTTGGTGCAGTGACTACTTCCCCAGGGAGCCTGTTCTAGTGTGCAACCACCCTCTCAGTGAAGAACCTATCTCTTCCTGATGTCTAGCCTGAACCTCCCCTGTTACAGCTTGACACCATTCCCTTGGTGTCACAGGTCACTAAAGAGAATAGATCGGCGCCTGCCCCTCCACTCCCCCTCATGAGGAAACTGTAGACTGCAATGAAGTCTCCCTGCAGTCTCCTTTTTTCCAGGCTGAAAAGCCTGGAAATTTTATTATATCATTTAATAGTATATATATATATATGTGTATATATATATATATTACTAGTGCTTTTACTTATAATGTAAACTTAATTTAGCTTTAAATAAAGTATTAATTTACTGTTAATGTCCCTCAAAAATCCATAAAGCTTTTCAGTTTCTTCCTTTCACAGCTGTCACCACATTCACTTTTGAAGGTCAAAGATACATTAAATACTTTTACAGGCCAGATGGCAGTGCTTTCACATTTGTACCTCAGACTTTCATGCTGTGCCTCATTCCCATTGAAATCAAAAGGAACTGGGCATCTTAGCGTGAGTTCACAGTGTGCTAGTAAGACATGTATTAGAGAACAGAGCTTGTTCCCTCTTCATATTAGTAGTATCATTGTAATTTATTTTGTTGCCTGTGCCAAAAGACTGTGTTTCCCTTAGAAAGAGCAGATTCCAAGCAGCTGTCTTTGAATCTTCAAGCGGGGGAATAAGAGGAGCATGGAGGAAGAGCTTGGTATGTCTTTTCAGTTTTATGTCTCATTGAAAACTTAAGTTTCAAATATATTTAATTACTCAAAGGTTTAGGCTCATTCATCTTCAGACTAAATCCAAATAATTAAACTATGTCCTAACTTTTGGCATTTGAGAGACTTTTCAATATATGGATATGTTTGTATTCTTATGGTAGAAATGGTATCCCTAAATTGTATTATAATGTAAAAATTCTAGCATAGGGGTAGATTTTATGTATTTATATATATATATATATATATATATATATAAAATCAGGTAACAAAGTTAAGAGGTTATGTATCTTGTGGTATGTATTTCAAACAGGCATTCTTTTTTTTTTTTTTTTTTTTTTTTTTTTTAAAAACATTATTACATATGATAATTCCATGCAGCTACATGACTTTGAAATATTTGGTTTTAATAAATCATGTTTTACCATTAGCACTCCATGTTTTACAGGTTATTTTTATCAAATTCCTTAAAAATCAATCTGACTGTTCCACTCTACATAAGTCAACAGGTTTTTCCTGGAAATCAACATGATTCAGAGTTGATCCTTAGTGGTCCCAGGTGCCCTCCTCCCATCTGAGACCAACCATGCATTCCAGACAATTCCTACCATGCTCAGTAACTCACAGGAGAGCTTGTTCTGCTGATACAATTGAGAGGAAGCATCCTTCTTTAATGACCAGACTTCCTGTTCCAGCCTAAATGTATATTAACAAACAAAACAATAAGTTCTGCCTGTTTTCCAGGAACTGTTTAGAGATCCTTGACTTTGACTGTACTGCCTGAAAGCAACCTCAGAGAATGAATGAGATTTCAGATTCTCGTACTACTCTGAATAGTGAATTGAGCATGAACTTCTTACATTTTAAAGAAAAGCCTGAAACAGATCCAAGCCATAACTGTTTAACCTGTTTTCCCATTACACATAGAATATAACTTTAAAAGGGCCTAAATTATATTTTACCTAGGACTTACTTTGCTTATTTACATTACTGTATCCATTTGCTTACTCACACATTTTGTTATGGTTTGTTCTGTCTTGTTTACTGTATCTTTAAAAAGTAATGATAGGGTACCATCTAAACAATATTATGAACTTGGTTCCTATCAGCATCTCTTGTTCTAAAAAGTTCCACCTGCAGGCTGATATAGCTGTGAGACAGAATTGCTAATGTTAGTGGAGCCTTGCCTCATGCTGGTATTTGGGATTACTTCTGCTAGGATTTCTACAAGCTAAAGAAAGTTCTAGAACTCTGCAAATCCTTTGCAAGTTTGGGAAAACATTTGCAGGTATATTTGCTATATTTTAACATGAAAAAAAAAAAAAAAAAGGTTTATTTGTTGAAAATATGTGACCATGCATCCAAGCCTCATTTCAACCGAATCTTGAGCATCCACAAAGATTTGGGAACACAGTGGATTAGTAAATGTATTTTACTATTAATGCTAGTTTATCTAACAGTCACCAGAGAGTTAACTGACAGGGCCATGAATCCAGTGGCCTATTTATGTACGTAAATCCAAAACTGCTAACACTAACAAAGATTTGATTTAAGCTCCTTTACCAACAGATTAGAAAGTAAATCAATCTGAATCCTGTATCTGTATCTATTTTTATTCTAGTTATACTCACTTTTTTTTAAAAGCTACAGATAAAAAGTATCTTTAACATGTTGCATATTCAGGGCCTGAGAAGCTGTTTTTAATACTTTCAGTCTGATGATAATTTAACAGTAAACATCATTCTAATGTATAGAATTTTCCATTCACTACCCTGATTATCTATCTAGGACAAAAACAAAAAAAACAAAACAAAACAAAACAAAAAAAAACAAAACAAAACAAACAAAAAAAAAACATAAAATTTATGAAATTACTTATGTTTTAAATGTAGTGTGCTTAAACAAAATATATTAGCATTTTTCTAAGTGCTTCATTCTGTGGGTATTGAAATTACAGTTCAAAACTACAAAATACTCTGACAAACAGAATTCTTACTTTCATAGCCGGCTCTCAGTTAAAGGTTAAAATTGATTGATACATATGAAGGTCTAGTTTTATGTCAACCATTTCTCTAATTGAAGTGCTCATTATGATGGCAGCAATAGTTTATGTGCAAGCTTTTGTGGGCCTACGTGTGCAAATGCATTCATTGCAAACTTTTCTATTTTATTTTTGTTCTTCCACAGCTGTTATTACATAAATTTCTGCTATGGTAATGAAAAACAAGTCACTGCCAAGTTAGCCTGGGTCTGAAACTGTAAATTAGGCCCCTAAGGAACCACAGAATCACCAGTTTAATTTTCAGAATTTCTATGGAAAGATACATAACATTCCTAGATGATTTCCTGATGCTTTGTAATGCCACAGTGATCAACTACAGATAGCCATCCCATGAAAGATAAAATCACTTCATCTTGTTTGACTTCCAATGTATTTAAAGATACAATTGAGATGAAAATTACAAAAAGAAATGTTTGTGGTTATGTTTGGGATCATGCTGGTTAGCCACCTGCTAACTAATCTATCTCCTTTTAGTTGAAGTATTTTCTTCTATAGTAAAGTATGTGTTAAGCCTGATGCCTATCAGTATTTACCTTTGTTGGGCTATAACTTTGCTATATGCTGTACTCAGCTGTGGGAAAGAGCAACTCTTCTGCAGTGTACTCTGTCTGCCCTTGCAGTAACCTACTGCCTATTTAAGAACCATCTAGGGAGTAGCAACTATTCATATTCATTTCATAATAATATTTTACTCACGCTCTTCCCTTTATTAAGTATGAACATTTTAAAATGTTAACAAAGGGTTTTCTCTTTTTCATGTCAAATATTTAGTGTTCTTTTTATAGAATTTGAGGTTAACATAACCCGCCTCGGAAGTTTCATACTTTTATACAGTCATGTGATTTTGTATATTCTTTATTTATATCTTTCATATTAAAAATATAGCATCAATGCTCTCAACATAAAATGCTGAACAGTTCCCAAGAGGAGTGCAATTATCTAATCACAAATGTCTTGTGCAAAGAATAGATGCAGAACAGCTTTTAATTTTTTTTTTTTTTTTTAATGTGACATAAACTTAGTTCTTTAATGCTTGTATTAGTAACTCTGTTTCTGAGATATTGTTACATTTTTTTCTCCCCACTATTGGTTGAGTAGCTCATTTCTAGTGAAATGTTTAAGATTTCTTTCATCACAGCAAGGATACAGCAAATGCTTAATAAATATTTAAAAGCTCCATCTGCCAGAGTAAACTAGCACAGGCAAAGCTTCCATGTCTTCTGGAAGTATTTTGCAAAACATATTCCACAGCATGTCATTGTTCTAGGGAAGCATACCCCAGCACTATATGGGAATAAACTGAATTTTGCAAGGCAATCAGTCATGTATTACATCCTGCTTTAGCAATGAGGTCTTCATATAGAACACCTTTTAGAACAGTAGTTAAGATGAAATAAATGAAAAACTTCCCTGATTTTTTTTTGTAAAAATAAAAAATAAAAAGATGCCGTCTGTATAGCTTGTAGAGCAGATTGCAGTGGTGGGATTACTTTCATCCAGGAATGAAATCCAAGGTTTCTAGAGAATGTTAACTACGTGAGCTTAGTACCACGGCACAACAGCTTCTTGAGAAATCTCTTCTTGTGATATAGTTAGCTCTGACAAATGATGGCTATATTTGTCACTCTGCATTCTTGTTCAAGGTATGCTTTTTATTCCTCAGTTTGTTCCTTGGGGATCACTGAGGTGTATGAAATCTTGAGTATATTTGGAAGGATTAGACTATCAAATGGTAAAGTGATCATTCATATGAATGTCATTCTTCATAGGACATCAAAAATGTGAAATATATCACGTGGTCCAGAGTATAAAGAATCTGCAGAGATGTTTTTTTCCAACAGCAGAGGGTGGTTGCTTTGTTTCCCAGAGTGCTGCTGAGTGCATTGGTGGCTGCTACTTCAGGTCTTCTTCAAAGCACCTTTACAAATGGGGGAGGATAGGAAAAGCTTTTTTGTGGCATTTTAAACTCCATAAAAATTGTGCTTGTGGAGTTTCACATTATTCTGCTTCACGTTTGGATAGATGTAGAAATAATTAAGCTAAATTGCCAATACTCTTATTTTAAAGTCATAGTTCTACAGTGAGCTAAAATCTGAAGACCATACTGACCTTCTGAAAAAAGTTTACCTCTAAGCTGTAAAAGCTTAGTTTAAGATTTGATAGAATGGAATTTTTTTTAGTTGCACTTACTGCATTCTGGCATGGCCAGGAGTCAGACAAAAAACTTACTGACTGTATGATTCTCCAGGTTTTAGAGCACTACATTTAACCAGGATAGCTTTTATGTCCTATCAATTTAAGTAGAATTGATAAATGGGATAGAATGAGAATCAACCAACTTCTCATGTACCTGTTCATCCAGTTAATGATCTGAGAAAGTGATAAAAAGAAATGATGAAAGAAAGATGTGACTAATTTTGAAATGTGTTGGAAACACTCATTTATCTCTGGGTCTCCGTGTCTGAAAACAGGAGGTGAAATTTGAGTAAGGAATACAATGCATTGAGCCAAATTCTTGTTAAACATGGCCATCATAGGAGTGATTTTGTGCAGGAAAAAACAGTGGTTTATAAGTCACACTTGATCATACAAATTAATGTCAGAAGTCTCGTAAAGCAAACTCCACTGCTTACACCAGTTGGCTTATTTTAGAACCTTATCGCAGTTGATGAAAGCAGTTTGGTAATGCTCTGAGAACTACAAAAGGTTCATTAAAAAAAAAAAAAAAAAAAAAAAACAGCTGCCAACAAAGCGTGTATTGTGCATTTTTTTTCAAAGCAATTATAATTAACTCCTTCCTCCCCAGGCTGTTCTACAGATACACTGAGGAAGCATATGCTTAAATCTTTCTGCACTGTTTCTGTGTGAAGGTTTTTCAAATATCTTTGACAAAACTCTGAATTAGAAACCCTTGAACTGCAGTCTAAAATCAGGGTTAAAAGAAAGCTTAACACTTCAGTGAGATGTTTCCCTTCTCCCACAGTGCTTCTCTCTACCACACCCAGCAGTAGAATCCAGATGTTTTATGCACACTATCAGTTTTGCCTCACCACAAAGTCCCTCCATGGTCAATGCTGTCAAAGCACCTCTCAGGCAATGTCCAGAATACATTTTTTTGTGACTGAGGTTTCATTACAGCACAGTAACATGGTTTAGGATGCACAACTTAGGTTATTTTAATGTATCTATGGTCTTTTTATTTATTAAAAAAAAAAAAAAAATCTGTAAGCATTCATTTATCTGAAATAAATAAGTCATTATGTCTTCTATGACAATATTCATTGAAAGCTACTATTTTCATTTCAAAGTTGTGATTATTTCCTCCACTTGAGATTTAATAATACTGCTAAATTGTTTTATATACTTTTTTTTTTTTTTTTTTTTTTTTCACTTTTGGTTCCTTGCATGTATTTTCTGCTTTGGAATTAAGGCCACATAAAGTGAAAGTTGCCCAAGAAATCAAGACATTAGCAAAAGTTGCCATCAAAAGATAATAGAAGACAGTGAATAATTTATTGGCATATTACCCATACTCATAGAAGTTCATCCTTTTTACTTGCCTTCTTTGCAACATACTGAGGAAGATTAAATACCTTGCACCTTCTAAATAAATAAAAAGGTTCAGAGATTCAATATTTTCCCTAAAATTTGGTCATTTGATATATCAGTGGAACAAGTGGTAGAGAAATCTATATCTACCTTAACCTAGAGGGAAGAATCAAATTAAATTTGATTTAAAAGGTGTATCCAATAAACTAGTGGAGAATGATGTCATAAAGTGGAGGCACTGGGGAATCAGTTCAGGACCCACAACCCCTAAAAGCTTCAGTGATAAAGAATGAAGATATTTATTTCTTTGACAGAGTGTATGAAGATCACAGTGAACAATTCAATCTTAATATGTGTATTTAGAATGCATTTGGAGAGAGGCCCCTTTTATGCCAGCTGGATTCAAGAGGTTCAAGAAAGGAAAGCACTGACATTTACTTGTTATGTCACATAGAATTTTTTAAACTGGCCTTAACATGTCTCACTGGGCATGGAAATAGCTAAAAAAATCTCCCTCGGTTGAATTAGATTTTATTGAAGTTATTGAAATATTTTATAAAGTGATTAAACTGATACAATCATAGTATGATTAATTTATATCTATATAAATCTGCTTACCCTGGGAAATTTATTTCCTTTCTTGTGCCAAAAGTAGGAATTGTCTATGTTAGTGATTTCAGTCAAATCAGGGTGTCAAAAGGCATGATTTCTGTTGTACTGGAAGATATATTACTGAAGCCAACTATTAAAAACTTACTATTTTGTTACTCTATATATTGATTTGGCTCAACAGCTGAAGTAAAAGTGGTATTTTCTGCCATCCTGGAACAAAGTTTAGTGTACAGAATACATCTGGATCTGTAACATGAATGTTTCTGATGCAATATACCAGTAAAATGCTGTTCATGTACATGAGGTAATAGTTATCACTGTTACACAGATGTGCCTATGTTTGCATTAGTGTGACACCGTTAGTGGAGCATGAACAGCTGAGCAGCTTTGAATGTGATGCTGATAACTCCAAAGCTGTGGCTATAAATTCACAAGGTGATTAGAAGCTGCTCTCTATTGCTGTCTCTATTCAGCAAGCACCTAGTTATTGTTCAGATCTGAGCAGAGAAAAAATCTCTACAGAAGATTTGATGAGAAGTTTTAAAATTTTTCTCCTAGATCACAAGACATGGATTTGTGAGTTGATAGAACATTTTTAAATGTTAAGATCAGACTGTTTTAAAAATGTTGTTTGTAATTTTTTTGTTTGTGACCTAAAAGCCCTTGCAATTCTGTAGGTTCTAGACATCAAAAATTCAGTGCAAGTGTTATAGGATACTGTCTGTTAACAGTGATATTTTATGATATACATGAAATTAAGAAATCCATTTTAGTAGCTGGATGAGCCAGCTACCTTCATGTTTTCAATACCCCTTTTGAAGCTAACATCAAGGGATCATACATCTGAGGAATTTATTAATGTTACATGTAGAAGATAAAGGTCTTCTTACCCTTTAATTAACCAAGTATGAACACAAAATTTTACATATTAGATTTGTGGTGTTCTTGTTTTCCATACACCATTTAAAAAACTTAATTGCAGCAATGCTCCAGCCCGAAGTCTGTCTCAATAGCTTGTCTTCATATATGGCAAGTGTAAATCCCAAGGAAAACCACAGAGGAAATAATAAAAACAAGGATTATATTGGTCTGGCTATCAGTAGTTTATCTTGGGATTCGAAAGCTATACATTTCACCTTAACTATTATTCTTTATATTCATTAATGATCTGTTTTGTGTCTTTACCTAATTGCTTTCTGATAACCTTTACCTTGCTAGGCTTTGCAAGATATGCATGCAAGGATATGACCATAATAAATAATCTTTTTTCACTGTGAAAATTGTCTATTTAGTGGAGTCCTTTGCTTTCCACCTTTTAAACCAGTATTCATTTAGTTTACTTTTATATTTCACAACAGTTTAATTGCTTTGTTTGTTTTGATGACATTATCACATCAAAATCTATCCAAAAACCAAGCATGTTATATCATTAATCCAGACCAACAAACTTGTTGGATCAGTGGAAGAAATACAGCTATATGTCTGAAGTGTCACATCCCTGTGTTATCTCATCCTGGTATGAAAGAACTGTATCTCTTACCATGAGGACTCTACTAATTTTTGTAATTTCTTATCAGACAGGTTTGTGTGGAAATTACTTTTTCACACCTGTAGTTGACAAGTTCACTTCTGAAAATGTGCGTAAATACCAAAGTGATATTTGCCATCTTTCATTCCTCTGACACCGAGTCTGTGTTACACGTGAGACTTGATATTTAACCAAGTCTTATGACTGAACACAGATATGAAATTGCTGCAGAATTGCTGATCCTGTTGATTGACTGTTGTTCAATTTATTTAGTTTTGTTTGGTGTTTTGTATGTTTTCAATTGCTTTAACATCTCTGAACTTTTTCTCTGACAGTAGATCCCTATCCAGGAGCAGGAGCTGTCTTAGCAACAATAGGAATACCAATACAAATAATGATTAAAGCCCTTCTATAACAGCTTTATCTTCACCGGATAAGAGGTTCTTTCACCTCTTGGTCACCTATCAGGTCTTCTGGATTTCATTTTTGAAAAGTTCCAGTATGGGAGAACTTAGCTATTAAAGGCATAAAAAAATGGTAAACTGCTTCTTAGCCCTTTGGCCTAACCTGTTGTGATATTATATGTAAACTGTCAGAGATTAAGTTCATGACTATTTTTGTTGTTAGGGTTTGATCCATATTTCTTTGAATATACCTTTCTGAGATGTAGTAGTCTGCATTTCAACTTTTTTTTTTTTTTTTTTTTTTTTTTTTTTTTTCTGGGGAGGAGAAGAAGGGGAAGAGGTAGAAAGAAGTGGTAAAGGGAAAGCATGAATAAATACTTGTGCCTAAGTATAATGTCTATAATATCTTTAAACAATCTCAATGCCATCTGCAGGCATTTTGCAAATTTAACTGCTTGGGTTTTATTTCCTTCTAGGTTACTTTTTTTTTTTTTTTATGTAGTTTACCTTTCTAAAGTACTTTTACACATAAAAGTGATAAGGACTGAGAGCTTTGTGAATTTTGTCATTTCATATAGCAAGCAAGTCTCCACGTAGTCCCTCATGATACCTTTAACTCTAATGTATGTGTTTTTAATAATTAAATTCCCAGTGGTGTCTGTATCTCAGCTGACCAGCTAGTTACTCTTGTCTTCAGAAGAGCATGGCTGGAACGTGAGGCTGTAGGACATAAGACTTCTGAGTCTAGTTCAAAATCTGTTTCATCTTTTTAGATCTTATGCTAATATCAGCCAGGGTAAAGCTTATTAAGCTGCGTGTCAATGTTGAGCATTTTGAAAGCCATATGCATAATATTTAATACATAAGGCATATTGTACCATTTTGGAATCAAAGGTCATGCTGTTCACTCTGGTGTCTCTGGCAGAGAGAAGCAAATGGACATTGCAGAAATGACAGAGGGATACTTTACTGACAACACTGAATTTAATTTAAGTTCTAAAGATTCAACGTCCTCAGACAAATAAATAAATGGCCAGCTGCTAGACATGATTGTGCTTGAGGTTTTAGCCTGCCCTGCACTCCAGATGAAGAAGGCTCATTGAACCAACATCATTTGGTCACAGCAGGGCTGGGCAAGAGTACACACAAGCTGAAGCACTGTCAGTCACATTCAAGGCATAGATGGGGTCAAAACTACAGTAACACCGTAATGTTTGATCATATGCTCATAGCTGCATAGCTAGAGATTTTTGAAAGCCCTGAAGCAGCAGACTTACAATTTCTGTGTTTACAGTTGCATTTTTAACAACTTCCATTGGCACTGGGTTTCACCATTTAATCACAATGTGAAAAATATACATTTCTAGTGGTGGATCATTATTAATCTTTTCATATAATTGAATATTTCTTTGTCTTAAGCAGAAGGAACACAAACGTTTCCTCTAGATTCTTTTCCCATTCTTCATTCCATGTACATTAAGTCACTTATTACTTCATTGTATTTAACATAATCAATCCTGATATTTTTCAGTCAAATTTGTTTCTCAGATTCTTTACAATTTCTAAAAGTTTTCACAGAATGTTTTATTATGCTTTGCTTTCTTAAAGAACTGTGCATTTAAATCTTAAGAAACAACTGCAAGTTAAATAAGAGCAAACTATCCTCATCTGGCAGGGAAACCACAACAAAAATGAAGAAAGAAACATTTGCAGGGAAAGGTTCAGGTACCAGCTCTGTGATATCTGCAAGATATCCCTTACATTTGTAGGAATTGGTCTAGATGCCATGTCTAGCCAACCATTCCTCTTTTGTGAGCCTGCCTCTTGTTGGTGACTACATAAATTCATAGATTTGCACCCCTTAGGTGTGCACCTTGCACCCCTAAATTAAAGACTTAAAATCAGAGGATCTGAATCTCTCTTTCCACAGAGACTTTTTTTTTTTTTTACAGGTACTTACTCTCTCATATCAGTGAGAGTAACATTTAATCTAAATACATCTAAATACATTTAAACTTATAGCTCTGATTAGCTGAAGATTAAATAAGGTACCAGAAGCAAATTAGGAAATCTAATCCAGGTTGTCATTGTTCAAAGCTAGCTAAGCAAAAATGAGTCGATTTCTCTATCCTATAAAATATGCAAGTTCTAACATTCCTATTCCTCTGTATTTTAACTTTTACTTTGAAAATTCTGGCTTTCATTTTTACTGTGTTATTTAATTATGTAGAGGGAAATAGTAACAAAGGTGACTTGTGACTTCAGAAACAGTCCTTTTATTCACAAAATTATAGATAATACAGTTTCTTTGTACTAATGTTCTATTCACTCAAAAGATCTTAAAATCTCAGTTTTAATAATTATTGTGGTTTTGTTTTCCTCTCCTTGTGCACACAACTTCTTTCACTCTTATATAATGTTTTTATTTTTCGGACGTCTACTTCTGTGAAATCCATGTAAATTGCTTTTTGTTAGTAATAATGGTTTCCACAGAGGAAGGAAAATAAAATCATTTGTACTTATCTCAATATTCATAAAAGCTTACCTTGGTTTTCTCCCTAGATCTAATTTTGGGGGACTAATTAAGGTAGTAATGGCCCTCCTAAGCTATTAAATTCCTTACAGTCCCTTTTTAGTCCCAATTTTATTGACATTTTGGAATTAGTTCAGAGATCACAACTGCCAAAGTCCTTTGATCACATAGAGCTGGCCCTCCCGCTACTGCTGCTGTTCAGAGCATTCATAGCTACAGCTGCTCCAAATGAGATCAGCCAGCTTGCTCTCAGGGCTCTCCCCAAGCTTGCTCATATAGCTGCTGTACTTCCACCAGCTCGACCCTAAGTAAAGTATTCATATTCCCGGAATGCTGAAGGGCCAAAACTGCACTGAATGACATGCTCTGGCTCTTGCCTTCAGTGCTGTGCAGTGAGCATTTCAGCACCCGGTTGGCAGCACACTGTAATGCCTGAGTTTCCTCTCCATCTGGGAGCTGAGCACAGGGGGAACCTGCTCCTTTCCTGGTTTACTGTTACAGGTTTCATCCGAGATAATGCTTGGTCACCATGCTGTTGCTCCTTTTCCCTATGTAACATTAGAAGACTTTTTCCATTGACTATGACTTATTAATAGCTCATATATGATAAATAAATGATTAATTGATGTCCTAAGACTGTTCTGCACTTGAGACATATTTACTTATGAAGTGCTACTTGTTACTCATGGTAATAAGTATGGCAGTAGATGCTTTTTAAATTATATTTATGCATAAGTACAAGAAACCTACTAAATTCTGAATTTAGCATAACACTTAGTGATTGAACAATCTAATGACCATATGTAAATTATTTAAAAACATACCCTTAACATAAATCCAAACCCAACATTACATTTGAAGTTTTGTAATAAATTTCTGTAATTAGATTTTTATGATATGATTTATATTTCATACACTCTGACAATTAACAGCCTTCAGTATTCATTAACGGTATGAATCATTCAAAATTTAAACCTTTATAATGGTTTGAAGAGAAACAGACAGCAGAGCAGAGTTTGGAGTAAAATTGTACCACATATACCACATCATGTAGGTATATTTGAAACAGCTGCTGGTTCAGCTGCTGACAAGCAGTTACTCCCGTCCCTGGATGTTGGCCATTACCATCTAGTAGCAATACTCAGCCCACAACAGTTGTTCATTTATTTTATGCTTGCACTAGTTAATCTGTTTGTTTTGGTATGATTTTAATGCTATAGGCTATGAGCAATAGCAAGGGCCCAGCACAGTCTCTGTGCAATTTATGGAAGGCTCTCTAGCCACTGTCTCAAATTCCTGTGTGCTGTTTCAACTCTTCCCTCTTTCAAGTATTTATATTAACAAATCGTTTCATCTTTTCAACTCATTTCAGTAATTGTGTCTTGTTTAGGTATGTTGCAACACTCATAAATGTTTAAGAATACATTAAGTTGAGATCCTGTAATTGTTTCTAGCATGCGGGAATAGAGTATTTCTATCCATGAGACATATTTCATATGCCTGATGATTTGGTTTGACCTTTTTTTTTTTTTTTTTTTTTTTTTTGTCATAGTAATTTTCCTGTTTACCCTTGTTCTCCCCTCCTGCTTTTTCCTCTAACTTTTTCCTTTACTTTTTTAAAGTGTGCTCCAAATCTAAGAGCAATTTCTATTAAATGCGTTTTTGGGGACATGAACTACAAGGATTACCTTCTCCTAGACTTGTCTTTATGTTTCTGTACCTGCTTTACTTCAGAGCAACAGGAACTCAGTGCTGGTCTGAGAAGAGCTTCCATTTAACTTGCTTGGCATAATTTCTTTTAAGTAGTAAGTAATTTCCTAATTTATTATTAGGATCAAGTTTTCAGAGTGAGGCTAAGTGGTAGACTATTAGTTCTGCTAAGTATGCATTCAAGAGCCATTATTTCAACAAGTTCATATGAAGTAATTAATTGGGATTACAGAAGTCAAACATTAGGAGTAACTTGGACAAATAATATGTTTGACTGGTAGATATTTATGACATACATGACTGGAATTTCTTATTGCCAGCAAATAAACCACCTTTTTCCACACAAAACCTTTGTATCCTGCCTTTTGATATGCTTTTCACCATTCAAAATAACATAGATTCTTTTCTCTGATGTAGGTAAGAACTTCAGAGATGCATTTAATTTGCATGATGATATATTTACTTTATATTTTGATTATGATTAGAATTTGGGTGTAATTTATTTCCTACACTCTATATCTAAACAACATCACAATTTAATGTAAAAACTTCACTGTATTTCTTTGGTGCAGTGCATGCAAGGAAACTGAGGTACCTTAAGCAACCAAAGAAGGCAACCTTAAGTAAGCAACCAACGTCCCAATAAAAAGAGTATATACCAGAAAGTATTTCTGTACTCAGAACTCTCCTGCTGTTTTGGTTTCTATTATTTGTCTGATTGGTTGTGTTTATTTGTTTATGTATTTATTTATTTATTTTTAATGTGTGACAAAGTAAGGGAAGAAAAGTTCCTAAAATCAGAGAAGAAAAGCTGTGAAGTATGCAGGGGTTGTGTTTCTTGCCATGGAGATCACATACCTATGAATGTTTGCAGCTGCCAGCTTCCAGTGACAGCTGCTGAAAGAGAAGGTGGTGTCGTCAAGGGGATGGCTGCACCCAGAACCTTGCAGCACAGGCAACCAGGGTAAGGGACACAGAGGTTTCCTCCACCCAACTATGTATTTGCTTTGCAAAATGGAGGGACGGTTAAACAGTTCCGTTGCCTGTGAGAGAACCAGTACCTTCAATTCTTCCAACAAAAAATAAAATAAATTAAATGGGATGAAATGATTAAATGACTATGCTGTGAAATAGTTTATTATTAATGGAGAAGAGAAAGGAAGAGGAAAAAATACTGCAGACTGAATGAAGCAAAACTTTTTAGCAGTGAAATAGGGACACCTTAGCTTTGACTTAAAAGGGCGTCCATAAGAATATAATTATGTAAATGTCAAGAAGGCTAGAAGTGGTTTTAATGTACAACATTAAGATATATATTAATAATATGATGGAATTAGGAACAGAAAAACCTATACTAAGTATCATGAAAAACGTTCTGACAGGAAAATACATTAGGCTGTAGAACAGTTTCCCATAGGGGAGCCATCACTTAAGGGTTTTTTCTTCCATCATAAGTTCCCCAATTCTATGAAGATTCATATTCAGCTCTTCATGTCCAAATGGCAAATTAAACAAGAGAGATAATTTAAGCAGGTCCCTAAATCCCTCAGTAATTTTAAGGAAATTCAGTTACATCTTCTTATCAAAATATCCTTTGTTGGGGTTAAGAATAGACCCCTCCATATATATTTTATCAACTTATATTTAGAAAATATTTTTATTTAACTAAAAAGTGCAGATATTTCTCCATGTTTTGGTCTGAGTCTTTTTTGTGTATCTTCTGTCACCTACTTGTCCTTCTGCAAAATTCTGGGGCTTTTGCTGTATGTTGGGTAAAAAAAGGGAGTTACACAAAATATTTGAGGTTCAAAATATTGTGTAAAGTGCATGTTACATGGAATGTTGGAGTTTGGGGGTCAAAAGAAAAGCTACTCATTTCATCACAGAAGTACAGTTGCTGTTAAAGGTTAACAGTACCAGTTTGAGGCTGGAGGCAAGCTGAGTGTCAAGTCTGATATCAGAGCTCTAGCCTTGGAGACAGTATGTCTATTTCCCTTAGTATGATCAAAATGCTGTCCTTTGAAGTAATAGGGCATATCCAGAGGCAATGGAAACCTCAGGGTAAAGAATAAGCTTTTGCCAGAAATTTAAGCTTTGAGCTTCAGCGCACACTGCATTTTTCATTGTTTTCACAGGATTTTCCTTTATACAGGATTTTTCCTAAGCTTTCTGATGAATGCTTTTACATGTTTCAGTTTTTCATATAAAGTGTGAGGAGTATTTCCTTATTTTTATTTTTCAATGTCACTTTCATTAGCATTGCAGTTTGGGTTTGGGGCAAGACAGCTTTTAAGATCCATTATTTTTTGTACTGCAACTATGAGAGAAATAGTATTCTAGTGTTCTGGTTGCAGCCTTGAAAATGTGGATTTAATTCATGGCTCTGTCACATATTATCTAAATGAGATTAAGCAGTTTATGATTTCAAGAGACTTTTCAGTAATGTGTACTGAAAAGTGGAAGACAGCATTTTGAGAGAGACCTTAAGTATGAAGAGTAATAAAATGTTATATACCTTTTTGGCTGTTCATCCCATGTTTTATGCAATCTCAAGAAACTCAAATCTCACTTCATTTATATAATGAAGATATTAATGACTGTTTCCATCCACCTAATTTGTGCTGTAGAACAACCTGATGTCAATGTAGCAACTAAGATATTAAAAAAAAAAAAATAAATGTTGACTCAAGTTTTTTCTTTAATTGGACAACTGTAAATTTGTGTGTTTTTGTGTGTTTTTCTAAAGAAGAATGTGATATTTCATACTATTGATGAATTTCATAGTTTTGTAATATATATATATTTTTTTTAACTGTACAGAAACATGGTTGGTTTTCTTACTGATGCAGAGTGTTTTCATTACTTTCTGCTCAGTTTATTTCCCAATAGTAAAAAATGCAGGTCTTGTCTTTTACAAAGTTTTGAGTGTACTAGGTTTTCTGCTAAAAAGACGTTTCCTGCAGCAATGACTGTGGGTATTAGCTTCTAAACTATTGATTAAACAGCACAACAAATTCTCACATTGAAACATTATGTATCTCTATGTATGTCTCCTTTAATTGTCTCTAGTAAGAGACAATTGTTTAGCTTTTTTTTTTTTTTTTTCAGTCCAAGAGGTACTTTATACATTCCTTTGTGTCCAATTTTCACTCCATAGTATGTACTTCCACTTAACTGAATTGATAAATCTTAAGTCAAATAAGCAAGTTTAACTTCTCAGAGTAACTGAATTGCATTGAACTACAGGCGTTTTAGCTGAACTTTTTCTCATCAATAAGTCTGCAATCCCTTGCTAAGAAACTTTGCCTCTGAAACTCTCTTGGGATTTACTAAATAAATTTAAAGCAATACAGATACCTTCCAAATCCCATAACAGAATTCACTAGTATGCCAAATAAGCTGGAAAAATTCTGTAAGTAGGGAAAGGCAATTCTTGTTGAATTAATGAAAACTGAAAAAGCTGCATTCTCTGGTTGCTTATAGCCTGACTCAATAACAGTCTCTGAACAAGTAAGTTAGAAAAAACAATAGAAAGTGGGTTGGTCAACCATAAAATGTTGGCCAACTACAATAAATGAAACAACACAATTACTTATAAAAAATAGACCGCAAATTGTGAAATGAGGTACTTCAACTAGGAAACAAACCATAGGGGTCAACAACAATAACAAAAAAAAATTATATATATATATATTATTTAACATGCACAAATGACTGTGATTCTTTTACAGAAAACTAGATCACCACTTTCCTTACTGCAGTGAATATAACCTACACAGGAGAGATCTGAACTAAACTTCAAAAATTAATGCTCTAGTATTTAGGAGTAGGACCCAGAATCCAAAGCCAAAGATTTACAAGTGGGCCTTTTTGATTTAATAACACATTAATGTGTATTAAAATTTTATTTTTGAGTTCAGGGAAAAAAGACCCTCAAAAAACTTGTGAATATCAGTTTATCTGTACTGCATCTGAAAAATAAATATATATGTATTTCAAACATAGTACGTTAAAATCCGTTGTAAAAAAAAAAAAAAAAAAAAAAAAAAGAGAGAGAGAGAAATAAACTGATACTGATATAATCAGATAGTTTGATTTCAAGTTCTCTACCCATCTACCAATTGCATCTAATTTTTCACCTAGATATGAATACTTTGGTTACCCTGTAAAGGTATTGTAAAAAGTTGGTGAGAGCAAATCCAGAATTTTAAGTAACAGGTTCTATTTAATAGAAACAAATAGATACAATAAGAATAGAAAACATACACTGCATTTGATTAGCTATCCCATTGGTTTCAAAAGCTTCAGTTGTGTATATTCTAACAAAGTAAATGCAGTAGTACATAAAATATATTTTCCCACTCGTTTTCTGGTCATTACAGGATAGGATGAATGCCATTCATTAATAAAGTTGTTTTTGAAAGGATGGTTTCTGCATTTAAATCTAAGTATTGTATGTTTTAACATTTCTTCCAGCTTTTTTTTTTTTTTTTTTTCACCCTGGCCCAACTTCTCACTTGGGTCTGGTTCTTTGTG
The DNA here is from genome assembly GCF_011077185.1 of Oxyura jamaicensis. Classification (NCBI taxonomy): domain Eukaryota; kingdom Metazoa; phylum Chordata; class Aves; order Anseriformes; family Anatidae; genus Oxyura; species Oxyura jamaicensis. The sequence continues at coordinate 77,333,443 of NC_048894.1, forward strand.
ATGTTTTTCCAGTGCTTAACCACATTTCTAAGTTTTTTTGCTGGGAACACAGAAGAAAAACAAACAAACAAACAAAAAAAACAGTAATCATGTTGGCTATATAGAGACTGGACCAAATTTCTACACAGTGGGACTTCTTCCCTTAAATTTGATTCAGAAATAAACCAAAATCAACATGTTAGATTAATTATTAATTTTCAGCTTTTCACCTCATTTTTAAAAATGTGATTTTAAACCTAAATTGTTCATTCCAAATTATAATCAAAGACTCACTTAGAAAAGACCAAATAATATTCAAATGGACTTCCAAGTACACCTCCAATTTCTACAAGTTTCAAATGTTCTCCCTCTATACTTCCTTTGCCTTGATTGTATTTTCCAACAAGACAAGCTTTTATAGATTAGCATTTTTCTGGATGCAGCTCATATTTATTACATAAACCCAGCCACCTTCTAAAAGCCAAGGTTTCACTTTTTTAGCCACATGAACAGAAGCATTTCTGAAAAGTTTCTTGTTGTTGTAATACAGATAATAATACAAGATGATACAAGATGATGACTGGATTTGTGCTTGCCATTGGTCCAGAGTTAGCATGCAAGTTAAGTTTTTGTTCAAAAGTGAGATTGTATCATAATTTATAACTGGCTCCTTAAATTACCATTGCTGTCAGGCTTGGACTGTTTCTGTGTTTATGTAGTTATTTAAACAGTTTTGACATTCAGAACTTGGATTGTAACTCACTTATTTTATTTTTCCTGCAAATGAAGATGCATTACTTTTTAATTTCCAGAGTACCTTAAATCATTATTCTCAGAGTCATTTCTGTATTAATATGAGTTCCATATTTTTTGTCTCAATCTGTTCACAAAGCAGCAGACAAAGCTATAAACTTTGGAGTATCCCTGCTAAACATGTTGTTTTCTATGTTTAAGGAAACATTTAAATTGCTCTGAAAAAAAAAAAAAAAAAAAAAAAAAAAAGTTTATTTTTTGCTTTTAATCCTGGTCATATTTTTCTTCAATGGGTCTATTATTAAACCACATAATTGGCAATAATGTTTTAATTTTATTTTTTTTCTTTCCAACAACCAAATTTTTACAGCACTTGTTTTCTCTTTACTTTCTAAAATGAGTTTAAGAAAAAAAGAAGATTGTGGGATTTCTGTTTTTCTTGTCTTCTATGGTGCTGAAGAGCCTTTAGAAAAGAGCCTTTTAGAAAATGAAAAAGTTCTTTTTAATTTGTTTTTGGATATCAGATGACATTATTAATAGTATTTTGGCATTATTCCTAACTATGCAAAAATATTGAAATAGAGCTGTAGTTCTTAATTATGTGCACCTTTTAAACTTGTAATTTAATTGACATAATATTAACCACTCTTCATCTGCCCTGTAAGCAATAGCACCCGGATCCTCTTCTGCTGTAGAAAAGTTGCTTCTGGAAATGATTTGGCAATTACATTAAAAATTATCAAGAGTATATAACAATCTTTATAAAAACAATTCAACACTTTTTGCAGATAACATTGCATGTCCCTTTCAATTAGACACTATTCAATATAAAGAACAATCATAATCCTAGATCTAGCAAATAATTATCCCCAAGCTTTGTAAACTTACTGAAATAAATCCTAAAAAAAAAAAAAAAAAAAAAAAAAAAAGTATAATTTCAGCATAAAAGTGACAATACACATGCCAGCAGCCTCGACAGGAAGACATCAGCCTCGACAGGAAGACATCTCTCACTGGCCTCGGTCTCATCAACACCAACATCTCCACTATTTTTATCAACTTGTATCCTTTATGAACCAAAACACAGTAAAGGAATATAGAGAATAAATGTTTAGATTTGCTTAGGATCGCACTATAAAGTGATGGATCGCACTATAAAGCTCTTTGTGGACTCCGGTTTCAAGCTGATGATTCTGAGAATGATGAAGGTTCAATCTGGTCCAGTTCTTAAAATATTGGCTTTACAGGAATGCATAAGGAAGACATGTTTTTCTTCCTGAGAACAAAAGTTGGCTTCTGTTACAGTTACAAAGCCAATCTGTTAGACAAATTGGCATTGGATGCACTTTGTACTTATTTTGAGATGTTTCCCCTCTCTTCTATCTTTAGGTCTTAATGTGTCAATTTATTTATTTATTTATTTATTTATTTATGTTGTAATTTAGGTGTTTACATGTGCATCCTTATAATGATTTCTTTCTCTTTATAAAAAATGTATGCATGGACAAACACATAATTGGATAATTGGATGAATATATATCTCCATACATATATTATAAACTGACCACTGCTTGACAGACAACAACAAAAAAATACACCAAGATATGGTTTGCATATTCTGACTGCGAGCACTGAATGGTGAAGTACTGACAAGAGTTTAAGAATGACATGACTTAATCCAGAACAGGGAATTAAATTAAAGTGAGCTAGCTCCAGGATGAGGAAAGTTCAAGCCAGAATGCTATTTGACTACAGGATATAAACATTTCATAATCATCATATTTAAGGTTTTTAAACAGATAATATTTCTTGGTGTTGGGCAGAGGTTTCTAACATTTGGTGTACTGTACAGATCACTTTCCTATTGAAGAAATGTCTCACCACTGAAAATGTCATCCTGATGCACTGAACCTTGAGCTATAAACAATGAGGAAAGCAGATTATAGGATTTTTTTATTGTGCAAGTTATAAATGCCGTTTCTAAATTATTGTAAATTTAGAAATAGAAAACAGGATATTGAAGCAACTCCTACTTAAAATGGAGTATGTCAAATTCTTGTGAAGTGCAGGATTTTTACTGGGAGACATTCAATGCAGAGACATTTTAGTCCAATGCTATAATCATCAAAAGAAGGAAGACAAAATTCTGGAACCTGAAAGCAGCATTTCTTACAAAAAACCACCATCAAGATATATGTTGAAATGCAATGGGAAGAAAGGGGGATGGAGGGATTTCCTTCTGATTTAACATCAGAAGAGTTTGTCATGTTATATATATTTGCACATCTTGATAAAAACAATGGACTAAATTATCTCTCTTTTATTAAGTTTCCAGAAAGAAAAAATAGCTAGAATAAATTAATATTAGAAATATTAATTATTTTAATGAGTGACTCTGTTAACATCAGCTGTGAATCATATTTATGTTCAGTTACTCTCCTGGTTCCGTTCTTTTTTCACATTTCCTGGCTTTAACATGAAATTATGTTTTTCATTTAGCATGCATTCATTTCTACTAAGAGAAAAATATAATACAGAAGTGAGAGAAATTTTGAATTTCAACTCTGTGCATGTCTGGGAGGTCACAGAGACATAACTGGGGCACAAATCTTCAAATTGTGTTCAACTGGTTAGCACTGGGGCTGCTTTCTTATTTCTATCTTCCAATGAAATATTGAGTCTCTTCTCTTGCTGTGATGCTAAGACTCTTCCAAATTTCTTGTGAAATCTAGTTTTCCTCAGTTTATGTTAGTAGTTTCCTCAGTCAATGCTAGTAGATTAAATTTACTGGAATTAGTTTACAACTATAGGCTCTTCTTATTCTGTGATTGTATATGTCTGTGAGGGGTTCATAATTATTAAATCACCCCATCTTTTTTTTTTTTTTTTTTTTTTGTTCACACCACAGTTATTTTTTTTTTTTTTTTTTTTAATTTTCTTTTTTTTTTTTTTTTTTTTGAGTTAATCAGTAATGTGACTGAAAGTAGAATAAAGCTAATACAATCAAAGCAATGTCTGGACACATTTTCATTACATTCTTATTAAAAAAAATAAAAAAATAAAAAAATATGTTTCATCCCGATGATTAGAGTCTGCTCATGTAATTTAGCAGAAGATCTGTTTTTTAAAAAAAAAAAAAAATGCAGTCATTAACAATAACCTTGTCTTTGAATAGTCCTTATTGTGATGCCTTGGGACGAAGACATGGGGTATGGTCCCTTAGAAAAGTACATTAAAAAGTCACTGCCAGAGGGGAAGGAATAACTCCCCTTTCACTGAAAGCTGTAAGGTATGATTCTTTTTGGTGAGTCTATTATCAGTAGGTATGTCACAGCAGAGGAAGCTCTGTAAATGTATGGAGGGTGGTCCATCCAAAATAAACTTAAAACAATATTTTTCAGGTAAATAATTTAGTAAACTACAACGTACATGCTACATATGTTTTAGCAACAAAATAAAAAAGCTTTATCCCAACCCTTTGTAAAAGGTATGATTGTTCTCAATGACATTATTGTAATTAAAAAAACTTTGGCAATGAGGCATCATTTGAGCTTGAGCACATTTTGGGGGTAGGGACATTTAAACAAGGCAACTATAATGTTTTCTGTTAAACTAACTGAAAATTCCCTTCTGAAAGAAATAGTGGAAAATTTGCTCAGCTTTAATCAGAAACAGCTCTGAACATGATTGGCATCAAAAATGAAGCTAAATTTTTCAGTGTAAATGTTGCAGGCTGCTTAATTTATACATTCAGTGTATTGAGAAGACACTAGCTGAGTTTGGATGCAAGCATTTTCACAGATGTATCTGCACATGGGCATATTACAGACTTATCTTTATATAAAGCAGTTATGGGTAATTATATTTTCTATTGTATGTTAAACACAATGTCAACATTAATACTAACTAAGCTTGAAAAACAATTTTCATGAGTTGAAATTTCAACTCAGGTGCAAGATAGAAGAGTTGTAGCTGTCCAGACCAAGTTAACAAAAGTTGATGATTTCTAAGTAAATGGTTAGGGTCTCAGCTGATCCTTTCCTCATTGCTAAAAAAGTTGTTGTTGTTATGTCACAGGTAGCTAGTTTGTGTTTGAAAAAAAAAAAAAAAAAAAAAAAAAAGATAAGAACAAATCAACAAAAATTGTCCAAAAATCATACTATGTTTCTTTTATTCTCATAGTGTCACAAGAATAAACATGGTGCCACAGTATTCCAAGTTACATCCTTATTTCCTTGGGTTTCATTTTGTCCTGTTATCTCTGAATAATAGATTTTCTTCTCAGTCAAGGAAGTTCTAGGACAAATCCTTCACATAAGTCCTTCTCTGTATGAAGATTCATGCTAAGTCAAATCTGGACTTGACTGAAATCAATATATACAATATTACTTTCCCAATTTGAATACAAATCTCAAGTCCCAGTTACATGAAATATTTCAATTTCCTCAATGATTTGATAAATGTTTATATAGAGTTTTATACAGCCATATTGTTAATGTACATTTTACATTTTATTAAGCCTGAATGACTTCATGATGTGCTTTTTTTTTTTTTTTTTTCCCAAATACAGACATGAGTAAAATATTAAATAATTGGACCTTGCAATGAAAATGAAAATGTACTTGCTACATTCCTTCATAACATTATAACTGCCATAAATAGCTGCATGATATCATTCTTGTAAGAAGAATCTGAAGTGTATAATATGACTAGACCACACAAAGACAGTGGAACACTCCTGCACTTGATTACGTTAGGCTGTGGCTGTAAAATCTTGTGTTGTGAATTATATAGATATAGGGTCTTCCTGCCAGGTCAGTCCAGACCAACCTAGTCACACACAGGATAACAATTTTTTTAATCTGATATACATATTTTACAAACTAGAAGAGTTGCCAGATATGAAATAAGGCTATGGAAAATAAATAAATGAATAAATAAATATGACTGAAATTTTTTGCAGACAAGTGGTTGGAGCAACTTTTTAGTTCACACTTTGATACATAAATGTTCATAAATCTAAGTGCTCAGATTTACTAAATACAGATTCTGCCGTGATCTAGTAGCATATTAGGAAGTTTTGAATTTCATCAGTATATGTTGTTTTAGTAAAATAGAACTAACAGGTAAGTTATTATTTGTTACAGGAAAGTGTATTTTTCAGATATATATTAAATACCTGAAATCTTCCCCATTGGTACTTCCAATTATTTTGTATGTACAGTTATGATTGTACCATACATGGTACTTTCAAGGGCAACTGAGCAAAAAAAAAAATTACCGCTCAAGTAAAGAACACCTTCCAATCCTGTCATTTTGACAGGCAAGATATTCTAGAATAAATTGAGAAAGTACTTGAATCATTCAGATCATTCTCAACTAAATTTAAAGTTCAAGTGATTAATCAATAATGTAGTAATAGAATTTTAGATGTATGCTAGACTGATATGGATTTTGCAGCATTAACATCATTATGTGTAACAGCGAACATTCACCTTAGCCTATGCATTAATGCATTTTTCTTTTTAATAAATGTATATCCTAGTAAGTCTTGTTACTTATGGAACCTTATCCATAGCAAGACAAATGCTCTAAACCAGTGAATGACGGGTGAGAGTTAATCTTCACAACATGATTTATAAACTCTAGGCCCTCAGCATGGTAGAAATGTGGTGATATTTCACTTCACCTCTTTCTGTTTTATTTCTTGAGTTAGTAGATGGTCTTCTTACAGCCTCATTTAATGTTTTCTTGTATGACTTTAAATACCCAGCAGTCCAATTGCTACAGTGAAACAGGTTTTCAACAGCAACAAGGTCCCTCACAAGTCTTGTACCCACAGCTGAGCACAGTCTGTGCTGTATCTGTTTGCTAAATGTTTTATCTTTTCATCTCACAATTAGTTTGTAGTCAAATTATTCTCTTTATAGATGGAAAACTGTGCCATTATTCTAAATTAAAGTTATCAAGCCTGAAGTTTGTGGCATCACTTGTCTTTTATCAGAAGAGGTCCCTGTGGTGGATTACTGGGGCTGGGTGCCAGTCACCCACCTGGCAAAGCTTGCACTCGACCATATCAGCTGGGCAGGGGGAGAAAATGGGGAGGGAAAGCTCATGGGAGTTGACAGAGACAGGGAGAGCACTCACCGAATACTGTTGTGGGCAACATCTTTCCACCCCCCAGGTGCCAGTAGGTCTGTTTCTCCCCTTTCTTTCTCTCTTCCTGCCAGCTGCTGGGCAGCGCTGTGCCCTCCTTTCCTCCCCAGGCTGTCCCTGAGGTGAGGCGCCACCATCTTGGCTGCCGGGCCGAGCTGTGCCACTTAGCCACTGGCACCCAGTACAGCCTCAAAAAAGCCCCAAATTTTGATTCAGTACACCCTGTACTCTGAAGGTTTACCTAAGCATATGTGGAAGTCCTATTTTATTTTATTATTTTATTTTTAAATAGGATTTTAGCTGTCAGCTGAATTAATCTGCAGAATTGTAACTGGAAAATAGTATTAACAGTGATGATAGTGGCTCACCTGAAATTATTGTTGAGCTGACTAGCAGATAATGGTTATAAATGCCTTATCTTTCATTGGAATTTTTGCAAGTTCCTGGCTGCCTCTCTAAAAGCTCTCCTTTGAGGCAGGGATTCAAGTTACATGTCTTAATGGAAAGGTGTGCACTTATAGGCAGCTAGGGAAAGTCCAGCTAATTTTATTTACTTTTTGCAGAAGATTTTATTTACTTTTATGTGGCTATCTGCAATTTCAGAGACATTGTCTTTGTTGTCACTCAGAACTATGTATTTAAGCATATCACTTGTGAGTTCGCGACTTATCCACCAGTTTGTGTCTCACACTTGTACAAAGTACATGACATTCCCAAACCACATCCGTGGGGTGCAGAGACCTGTGCAGTAGGTAACAAAGCAGTGTTTTACTTAAAGTACCTGCTCAGTTGTCTGGGAGAAGTTGCACAATTTGACAGTTACGTAAATGTGTGCTTTACTTTGCCCAATTCCCATACCCATTTCTTCTCAAGCAGTCTAAATCAGAATTCAGACACTTCCAAATAAGGAACCATGTTTATCTGATGTTTTAGTCGAGCGTTTAAACAGAAATACAAACATCAAATACAAACACCAGCAATATTTAAAAGATGCAAAGGAGAAGAGCTTATTTTTATTGTGCTCAAAAATATTTCTTGAGCTAGGTAAGAGGTGGGTATAGTACATCTGAGCATGTTATCAGCTAACTGTGGTGGCTCTGGTTTTAACCAGAGACGTCATTGCTCAAGGATGAAATAGCTTCCAGGTTTCCTCAGTTCAGCTATGAACAGCAGCAGTGTTTAGGCAGGGAGGCTTGAGCTGCACTTGTCCAAGCTTCCTCAGGAGCTGGAAGAAGAAGCACCATGAATTCAGCTCTGCTGCTGTACTAACTGCTGTTTAAAGTCACATAAATCTGGATGAAGAAGGTATGGATTGCAGTTGTGCAACTTCTGATGCTTTGTGTGACTTGATGAACACTTTTTGGACCAGCTACAACCTTCTCATTAAATACACGCATGTGATAACACAGACACAATGTACTCTGTCTCCAAACATGATGTTCTAAAGGGTATGTAATTCAGGTCAGAATTACTTCAAGGCATAGTTTCCATTGCATAGTATGATTTTATTTTATTTTATTTTATTTTATTTTATTTTATTTTTAAAATGCATTTATTAAGCATCTTCTGTGAGATAACGCAGTGTCTGTTTATGGATCCAATTAATTCTGGGTCCTTAAAATGTTGTGTAACCCCTAATGGATGTCTGATAGAGTGTGTATATATAATTGTTTACCTTCCATGGTAGCCATAATTCACAACAGGCATCAATGGAAGTTAAATATCACAGAATCATCTAGGGTGGAAGAGACCTCCAAGATCATCTAGTCCAACCTCTGACCTAACGCTAACAAGTCCTCCACTAAACCATATCACTAATCTCTACATCTAAACGTCTTTTAAAGACCTCCAGGGATGGTGACACTTCCCTGGGCAGCCTATTCCAATGCCTAACAACCCTTTCAGTAAAGAAGTTCTTCCTAATATCCAACCTAAACCTCCCCTGGAGCAACTTTAGCCCATTCCCCCTTGTCCTGTCACCAATCCCAGCTCCCTCAGCTGCTTCTTGTAAGATTTGTTCTCCAGAACCATCACCAGCTTTGTTGCCCTTCTCTGGACTCGCTCGAGCACCTCAGTGTCCTTCTTGTAGCGAGGGGCCCAAAACTGAACGCAGTACTGGAGGTGCGGCCTCACCAGAGCCGAGTACGTGGGGACAATCACTTCCCTGGACCTGCTGGCCACACTGTTTCTTATACAAGCCAGGATGCTGTTGGCCTTCTTGGCCACCTGAGCACACTGCTGGCTCATATTCAGCTGACTATCAACCAATACTCCCAGGTTCTTCTTTGCCAGGCAGCTTTCTCACCACACATCTCCCAGCCTGTAGCTCTGCATGGGGTTTTGTGCCCCAGGTGCAGGACCCGGCACTTGGCTTTGTTGAACTTCATACCGTTGGCCTCAGCCCATCAGTCCAGCCTATCCAGATCCTCCTGCACAGCCTTCCTACCCTTGAGCAGATCAACACACGCACCTAACTTGGTGTCTTCTACAAACTTACTGAGGGTGCACTCGACCCCCTCATCCAGATCATCAATAAAGATGTTAAAGAGAACTAGCCCTGGGGAACACCACTAGTGACTGGCCTCCAACTGGATTTAATTCCATTCACCATGACTCTTTGGGCCTGGCTACCCAGACAGTTTCTATCCCAACGAAGCGTGCGCCAGTCCAAGCTACGAGCAGCCAGTTTCTCAAGGAGAATGATGTGGGAAATGGTGTCAAAAGCCTTACTGAAGTCAAGGTAGACCACATCCACAGCATTTCCCTCGTCCACCCAGCATGTCACTTTGTCATAGAAGGAGATCAGGTTCATCTAGCAGGACCTGCCTTTCATAAACCCATGCTGACAGGGCCTGATCGCCTGCTTGCCCTGCAAGTGCTGCGTGATAACACAAGATAATCTGCTCCATGAACTTCCCCAGCACTGAGGTCAAACTAACAGGCCTATAGTTTCCCATGTCTACCTTCCGGCCCTTCTTGTAGGTGGGCATGACATTTGCTAGCCACCAGTTGACTGGAACCTTCCCTGATAGGCAGGACTGCTGACTAATGATGGAAAGCGGCTTGGCCAACTCTTCCGCCAGTTCTCTCAGCACCTTCGGGTGGATCCCATCTGGCCCCACTGATTTGCATACATCTATCTATGTGCCACAGCAGGTCGCCAACCATTTCCTTGTGGAATGTGAGGGCCACATCCTGCTCCCCATCCCCTTCCACCAACTCATATCAGAATAGTCTGTGGGTAACCAAAATAAGGTTACCTCATAGGCAACAGAAATGAAACTCAGTCATTTAATCGTAAATAAGGATAAAAGTAAAGGTGAGATTCCTTTCTTTTTGCTGTGTGTTGACTGTAGTTGACTATAGTTATATAGAATTTATGTTCAACTGTGCTATTTCAATAGAAGGCTCAACAAGAGGATAACGAGGTAATGCTGATGGGTGAAAAGCTTGGCTAGACAGGCTTCTGTACCTCAGTTTATGAATATTATTGATTTATCTCTTTATACTGATCACTTGTATTACAGTTATGGACAATGTTATTTTATATAATTTTCTGAAACATGATAAATTGAGGCATCAAAATTTTATTATTTTTCTAGAGGTTAATATTTTTCAGTTGTGTGGGTCAGATTAAGCTTGTTGTACATTCCAAAATATATCATTGAACAACTTCAATATCCTTGATATTTATAATGGATAAAAATCAAGGAAAAACAGTAAACTGTTTCAGACTTGAATAGTTTTGATATTCTTATTAGCAAATTGTATATTACTGGGGTCTACAAGATGCTAATGAGATAGGAACATTTAAAAACACTTTATTTTTTATTTTTTTTTAAAATGTTTTAAAATACTTTAAATGGTTTTAAACTTCAAAAAGTCAGTTGAAAAATAGGATGCTGGTCCTCTAAGTTAAGAAGTGATAGGGTATGGTTTATTCTGGAGGTTAATTTATACTAATATTAAACAAAGAAAATATGTAGAGTGGTTTGGGATTTTGTTTTTAATAACATTCTAGTTTGTGGAAATGAAGCTACCCTTGCCTACCATTACTAAATAGCTAAATACAGATCATATGCAACTTTCGTATTTATGAAAACAGAGAGTTTCTTTGGAGAGTTCCCATTGTTTCATTTGGAAATATAACTGTTAAAGGTGTGTCAGTGTTCAAGCTTGAACTGTGCTTTATAGTCTAAAAGTTATGCAGAATAAGAGATATTACTGAGAGAAATTATGAGCCTTTTGACTTGTGATAAACTTCTTATAGACTTTATATATAACATACACAGACAACAAAAGATTAAAAAAAAAAAAAAAAAAGCTCTTAGTCTTTTTCTTGCAGAAGCAAAATTAATTCACACAGCCTGAGCCTGAAACTTGTAGTGAGAAGCATAATATGAATAATTTGGATAGCCTGAGCTTCCACTATGAATCATTGCCTAAGTGAAATTCTAGTCACTAATCACTGGACCATTCACTGTGCAGGTTGCATATGGCTTTGTTAGCAATTACATTTATTTTAAATTGAGAGAATTACTTGGAAACACTGTTCACTGAAGATTCAAATAGACCAGAGCAATTAAGCATTAGTTGCCAAAGGCCTTCAGTTAAAATTATCGAATGGTACTTTCACTATAAATGTTCATCTACCTGATCTCTGGAGACTCCTAACTGACTTCTAATAAACATTCACCATTTCCTCACTAACACTAGTCTGAGCATTTAATAATTGAAAAGGAAAAAAAAAAAAAAAAAAAAAGTAGAAAAGGGGCTATGTTCTGCTCTTCTGATGGCAAAAGGTGGAAGGCGTTCAGGAGTCGTTTATTCCAAGCACTCAAGTAGTAGAGAACCCATGCAATCTTAAAATAGTTTCCATCTGATAGACTCAAGTTGCTGTAATACTGTCTGTCATTATTAATTGTGGCCCCATCAATATAAATACAGATCAGTTAAATTACCTTACGATACTCCTCTCCCAAATGTACTGAATCAGTCTTAATACAAATAGACATAATAATAATAGTACAAATAGACATAATAGTACAAATAGACATAATGGACTTGGAGATCATTTGATACATTGGCCCTTGGTGGTCCCCATAAAACGGCTGTTTTCTAAAACCATGACAGAACTTAGTGGTATGGGAAGGAGTTAACAGAAAAATATTTAAGCAATTTTTATCAGTTACTCCAAATACAGCTTCCAATTTAAACTTGTTATATTTCCAGTTCAGTATTTTTTGGACCAAAATACTTCATTCTTTACCTTTGTATGTCAGTAGGGATAATGCACTTTTGCATAATCACTGCAAAAGTGGTTTTGATTTTGCTTCCAGTAATTCTGTAAATGGTTTAGAGGCACAGAGTGCAGATGTAAGGCATCTTCTTTGGCTAGAAAGAGCTAGAAACTAACCCTATCATATTTATAGAATATAACCAATTAATTGTAATAATATTTAAATTTTGTTTCTAGTTTTCACTCTGGTTGGTGGTTTCAGTGTAACTCTGACCAATGAAAAAATATTAGTTTCTTATATTTTCATTTACTCTAGGATGAAGAAGGGGAACGCATGAATCTAATTGCTTTATAAAAAGGCAAATTAGTGATAAATCCTGAAATCAATTCAATGAAGAATTTGTATTTATTTGTATTTGCAGGATGTGGAAAAGCTTGAAATATATATTTGCAGTGGAAATATATATTAGAAAGCCATCTATTTAGAAATTATTGGCTGAAAATACATTAGCAATGCACTGAATAGCATTCAGAGAGATTATAAATTCAGTAACTGCAACACAAATTATGCATGCTTATTATTTATGAAATTTTAAGTATTTCTCTTCATCAGAAAATGTAAATGATATTTAAAACAATTAATTATTCAGATTGGTGAAAATGGAAAAGCTGGCAAAGCACTTTACTATCCCTGAAGTGAAACTAAATAGAGATGACTAATTTCTTATGCTGTTTAGGCCTAATGTAGCAGCTTAAGTTATTGGGTTTAAAAACTATCTGTAATTCTAAAGTATGAGGAGTAAACTGTTAATGTGTGTTCTTGTTTATGATAAAATACTATTAAAATGTATTTGTATTGGATCATCAAGACATTTTACCCCTTCATCCCCTTAGATTTTACCCCTTTAACCCTTAGAACGGACTTTGTTTTGACAAAGAGTGGTGTAAAATAGGGGGAAAAAATCATTGGCTTTGAAGCAAATTTATCTTTATCTCTTTTTCTCTTCCCCATCTTCTTCCACTCCTGAAAGAGAGATATTAGGATGTGAAATTAGAAGAACAAATAATGTTTGACAGCTTCTGGTAGCATTTACCTTAAAAAGATGTTAGTACCGACATAACAGAGAAGCTTAGCCCCCATGTATGACCATTTCTAGAAATATATCATGATTTTTATTATTTAAAGTGAATTTCTAAAGATTTTAGGATTACTTGCTCTGTGGTGTCAGGTAGTTTTAGGGTTCTTTTGCATTCAATCTATACTGCAGAGTTCTTTTTTTTAAAAAAAAATATATATATATATTATTATTATTATTATTTTTACCTCAGGGCACGTAAAGTATCTGTAGAGTTCACAAAAGTCAGGGAAATGATATTAGTAAGTCATCAGAGGATTTAATGTAATATTGCGTAGACAGTGACATGAGGATAGTCCAAGAGTTAATCAGATTTTCCAGATTTATAAATGGGGAAATTAGGAGGATAATGAACTGATAAATCAGTAATAAACCTATTCTAAAGAGTAAGACATTTTTGGCTCTCTTCATTAAGATTTGTATCTCCTAAAGGAAAAGTGATTTCTTAATGCTAAGCCTTCTAGAAGTCACTGTGACCTATTTCTGAGAATAAAATTAAAAAGATAAACTTTCCTTTGAAATTCATAGGTAGGACAGAGAAGTCACAAAGGGAATGTAAACTTATTTTCTGCAGATAGCTCTCGTGCTAACTACTTCACAAAAGGATACTGGACTAGAGCTGCCATTGATTCAAATATTTGAAATCCCACTGTAGCAGGTGATCTTCCACTTTCTCTGATTCAATAAAAGATTAATTCTAAAGAAAGGGCTTAATTTTGTAACTTGAAGCAAGAAGCTCAGCAGCACATGTTGATGCAAATTAATTACATAACTTTTCCAGGCTCAAAACATATATTCACATTTGCACTCTGTTACTTTTTTCAAAGACACTTGTTAGAGGTGTAAGTAAACTTTATTAAGAAACAAAGCCAAAATATTTCAAAATTTCTCTATTGGGAGAATGTTCTTCTCAATCATCTAATTTGGGATACGATGCTGATCACTCTGTGGTCAATAAAAAAGTCCTGCAAACTTCAGTATGCAGGTTTGATTTGAAAATCTTAGCCTTCATATTTACAAGTGTAATTTAAGGACTTTTTTTTTGGAAGTTAATGGTTGGACACTTAACAATTACATGTAATATATGTGTGGTAATCAGTTTTATTTGTTGAGCAGCTCTGCCAATGATAACAGAACTGTGGAAGTAATGATCCAGGAAATCACCTGCAGTGCTGTATTCCTTTTCATCTCATAATTGCCTACTGTTCTAAGTAATCAAGGTATGATAGTTTAAAACCAATGGGTAAAAAATAAGTCTGGAAACTTACACAATCTTAGACAATTCTTGTTTAAAAAAAAGATAAAAGACTGGATGTTATATTTCACTGAAGTTTAGGAAAAGGTCAGTTGGCTGTGTTAAAAGCAAAAAGAATAAAACTAGAATGCAATATAAAATAATACAGTGTATAATTAATTAAAATAATTTATGATCATTCCATAATTATGGTTAACTCTTTTTCCTGGTTGATATTCAGATCAGTTAGGGGCTTGAGCTCTAACTTGCTGTTGAAAGCCAATAGTAGCTGGTTGTATAGGTTGTATTAAATATCAACATGAGCTAAACCAAAAATTTACTGGAATCTGAAGATGAAGGGAAAAAAAAAAAAAAAAAAAAAAAAGTAAATGAAATGCCTAAGACAGGTTTTTTTTTTTTCAGCTAAAAAAAGGCCCGCAGCTATCCAAATCTGTTTTCATTCTGGCTTTGGAATAAGGTTATTTAAATTTGAAGACAACATAAACATCCTTTTTTTCTTCAGTTTTTCACAAGTCAGTTTTAGAAACAAATAAAAACATAAGATACAACCTTATCATTCATCACTTCCTGTTTTATTATTATTATTTCATTTATTTATTTATTTATTTTCCCATCAGTATTGTGTAAAGTTAAGTTGTAAACATGGGGAATTAAAATTTTGCTTCTTTTTGCTCCAGCTTTTTTTTTTTTTTTTTTCCTAACAGCAAAATAAATATTTATTTCTAAAAATTCTGTAGCTATTTTGTTCTCATGCTGAGCTTCAAGATGAAATCAGTGGCAACAAGCACTAATTAGACCACTTTCATCTTCAAGCAGTAGTGTTTTTTGTTTTTGTTGTTGTTGTTGTTGTTGTTGTTGTTTTTTTTTGTAATACTGTCTTCTGTCCTTTTTGTCTGTAGGTCTTCTTTCCCTCTACTGCAATTCAAGTGAAGAAATTTTGTCCGTTAACGTACTGATGTACTGTGAAAACATCTAGCTTATTGAAGGAAACGTAAAACAAACAAACAACAACAACCAAAAAAAAAATGGAAAAAAACAACAACAACAACAACAAAAATAAAAAAAAAAAAAAAAAAAAACTTATCTCTTTTTAAAGCCTTTGTAGAAATATGGGAGATACATGACTAAATGATGTGGCCAAAATTACAAAGTCACTTGGAAAACAGTTAACATTTATCAGGGCTATGTCTGAAAGCTGATGGGGCTTCATTGTAAATTTGTCTGGAGTTATCTGAAGGATTCTTATTTTGTGCTTTTGAACGCTTGAACCCAAAAGATGCCATAGGCAACTCACAGCTAAATATCAGTAAAGAACAGCGAGAAGCATGCAGTGGTGCAGCTGAAGATGCACACACAGCGTCATGTAATGCTCAGGGCAGGGGTGAGGGAGTTATTTGTTATCTACTTTCCTATCAGTTCTGCTCCTCTGTTTCTCTAGCAACCTGACCACATAGAATGAGTGGATTTGCAACAAGACAGTTAAAATAGCAAAGGATGTAGCAATCTAACACAGAGGAAAGGGAGCTGTGTAAAAATATTTTGCTGTCATACACCTAGTTTCACTTACCAGTACGTACAGATACCTTGCAGAATCGATTATTTATGTGATCAAAAAAGAGAGCTACATCTGATAAGTCAAGTTTTTCCAGCACAAGCTTTTCCAGCCTGTGCATTTACCTAAGAAAATGACATAAAGTAAAATGTATGCTACTTTATATCCAGGGAAGACTTCTGGAAAGTTAGCAACAAAGCCAGCTTTATTAGTGTTGAATAGTTTTCCTCCCAGAGGGTGGGGGGATTAATCTCCTCCTTCACAGAGGAGAGATGATGGGCATCTGGTAACCATCTCCAGACATAAGCCTCCTCACCATTATCTTCATGTGAGTAGACTATAACAGTCCACACCTGGCTATTAATTGATCTGCATTGTGAGTATATGTTTTTGTCATTCTTGCTCTGTGTGATGTCTGAGGTAAATTCATGCTTGTTTGGTGTTTTACTCATCAAGAAGTTCAAAAACCCCACGTCTACCTCTCTTCTGCAGTTTGAGCACAGACTTGTTTGAAAGCCCTAAGCTTCTTAAAAAAACTGTTGTGCTGCAAGAGCCTCTGGAAGTGGTGGGAAATGTTCACCACCCTCCTCTGTTGCAAGGAGCAATGTGTCTCTTCTCAGTCACTCTCACCCTACTGTTCATTTCTCTGGCTGTCATTTCTGAACACAGCTTTCAGGCCAGGAGCTAGCAGGATGAGGCCTTGCAGTTTGTTCATAGATGTCTCTCAGAACAAGACGGACGTTTAATCTACATGAGAGGTGGGTTGTGTTTATCTTTCTGTCTGGATGGGAGAGCATGAGCAATGGGTGGAGGTATTCAGATGTAGCGGAAACAGTAGAACTGAGGTGGTTTTGTTTGGTAGAAGAGAGGGAGGAACAGCAGTGGTGAAAGATGCTGGGCCCCTTCCACTAAGATTTTATTGTATGTCTTTCAGTACTAGCCACCTAAAAAAGTTAAATGGTAAATCTGCAGTGGTCATCTACACTAAGTTCTCTCATGTTTTCACTAGAAGTAAATGATTTTCTCCTCTAAGAAGGAAAGATATAGTAACAAAGGCTTGTCTTCTGCTGCAGATGACATGGTGAATGACTTAAAATACCACAGGTCTCATTTTCTCATTTAACAAGGGGCTAATATTCATATTTACAACAGAGTTGATCATCTTTTGTCGTTTGTATAAAGCCTCTATATTTTCTCTAACAGAAGCTGTTCCTGAAATATGTACATCTAGAATTACAATTGTAGGGGAAGCATAGGAGTTTGGGAACTCAAATTACTCTGGGCGGTATTGAACTTGAGCCATTCCTCAGTTTTGGTATGGCTCACATTTTTTGTGTTGTTCTATGTGTACTTTACCCAAGACCTAGCTAAATTTCTTGATCCTAGCTGTAATGGAGGCCATTCACTGTTGAACTGTGTAAACATCAACGCATCTGTTATTCTCTGGAGTTTAAGCCATATCAAAAAGATTAAAGAAAAAGGCACTTTTAGTTTTGGGGTGATTTGTGAAATTAAAACAATGGAACCAATTACCAAATGTCTTTGTTTCTTTCAAACTGGGGTCTCTGACCACAAGGTTCCAGTGCCAGCTTACACTTTAATTTTATTTTGTAAGACATGAAATAGAATTTAGAATAGCTTTCTCACTATATGAACAAACAGCGTCACCCAATCTTCAAGTAATCAAAGAACAGGTGTTGCTTTTGGTTCTGTGTATTTACTTAAGAGCATAAAACAGTTGTACTGCAGGAAAGATGCTAATCTTTTACAACATATAGAACAAATTTAGGTTTTTAAACCTAAAGTACTTTGTTACTTATCCCGAATAGAATTCACTTGTCCTCACAGGCCTTAGTTGGAATCTCATAGTATTACTTTTAATTGAATAAATCCATAAGGGTTTCAGCAGATACCTCATCATCTGCAATGTACCTCACTTTTTTCAACCAGGGAATTAACTGGAATTCTGTATTCCTGCTGTTATTACACCAGGTGCTGGGAAGGGTGTTGGGAATGTGAAAAAGCTCAGCTGATAAAAATGCATGCCAGCCTCACAGACAGAGTTTGTTAAGCTGAGGTTCATGAAGATCTCTTCAGCGCAAGAGTTCAACACTTTACAAGAAACAGTTATATTTGAATCAGAGAAAGAGAAATGCTAAATACATACACTTCTCCACGGTAGCAGTTGTCATTGAAAATGCCTAGTTGCTTTCAAAGCTTAGACTGAAAGCCAGCTTAAGTTCCAAGACATGATTAATCGAAATATACAGCTGGCAGCAACAGCATTCAGCAATGTATTGTCAATGCAGTAGTATTTATTAAAATGACATTTGTACCCACACATTTTAAAATTTCCATTTCATGCAGCTAATGTGCTTCATTACAGAGCGTTTTATTGTGATGACAAATTGAAAATAACTGAATGAAAAACGAACCAAAGGGAAAATAAAAATGTAATGAAAATGATACTGACTCAGAGGACATCTAAAATACATGTACTGTGTAAACTTTTTCTTTGTTTAAAATTGCATAAATTCTGTATTTTCTGACTTAGATATGTTATATATCTGACTTAGATATACTCATGTGCTTAGATTACACATTTTCACTTTTCACCTTAGGGGAATTAGAAGTTGTAATTGAGGAAGTAGGAAGCAAAATACCCTCCTACCCCCTCAACCAAAATCCAAGGTCAAATCTGAAGGTCCTGGAAATATAAGCAGCTCAGGCATAAAAATTATTCCATCTGGTGCTGATTATTTTTGTAGTAGTTCTTGAAAAAGCATCCTGTTTAACAACATAAACCTGTTTTTTTTTTTTTTTTTTTTTTTTTTTTCAATAATAATAATAATTGGTACCAATATGTTTCATGTTTAGTAGTGAAACTAGTTTGAGGTTGCTTATGAAATGCTCTGGAACAAGGTCTGAATTATTTCCTTTCATTATGCCTTTATTAAATACCATATTTTAATACCAATGTTATTTACTAGTATATAATATTTTATGTTCTTCAAGAAGAAATAGTTTTGTTACCACACGCCTCAGTATATGCATTTACCAAAATGTAATAAATGCAGCCATGTGTTATTAAACTATCAAGGTTCAGAACCATAAACGGAACCAAGAATGCCTTGTTTAAATTTGCAGAATATTAACTATGCCCTTTCTTGACCATCTTTCTTGTCAGTCATTGAGTCAGTAGTATTCAAATGGATTTTCTGTTTAATCTGTGTACACATTAAGTCATGTTTCCTTATAGAAAATCTCACATATTCTGTTTTTTTTTGAGTCTCTGTAAGACACTAAAAACAAACCAAGTTTGGAGAAAAAGTTTTTTAACTTTAAATAATAGAATTTTTGCTTCATAGTTGAGGGAGCCCTCCTTGGTTTGTTCATGTGTTTTCAGATAGCAAAGAACTTCCTTCTGGAATTTACAATGTAAAACTTCTCAATAAATAGTATTTCATTGATGATAGTCTGGTGCATTTCCAGCCCCTCATGAGCTTACTTTCTAGAAGGAATATGTAAGTACTCCACAGCAAAGCTGATGATTTATTGCAAACCAAATTGATCTTCTTCTTAAGTCAAAGCATGTAAGTTGTCCAAAAGCACGATAGGAAGAGTTTATGTGCCAAACTGGGATGGTGCAAGTAGCTAAAGGAAGGAGTTGTGAAGAAAAGACATCAGTAGTTTCTTGATAGTATCTCTTAAAAGGTGGGAGCTCAGTCCTGATACAGAGTACTTGAGAGGGAAAATTAATCTCAGGATCCTGGCAGAACAGGCAAATAGATGTTGAACTGCATAGTGCCATTTCTGGCAAAGGACTGAAATAGGTTCTTGAGCATGGCACCTTAATTTGCTGTCATTGTATTCCTCATACTTCTAGAACTCCAATGAGTCAGGCAGTATTAACTTTTTCTTAAAAATTTAGTATTCTACATCTGTATTTCTCAGGCTTCCAAACACAATGAACTTAAAATGCCATTTCTTTCTTACTTTTTACCTTTTTTTACCTTTTTGTTTTGAAGCACATGTGATTTAAAAAAAAAAAAAAAATGTTACAAGTGGGGTAGAAAGCAGTTCAAAAAATAGGCATCATTTGAAATGCTGTGTAGAAAAGACTTGAAACATCATCTAATTTTGCAATTTTGAAACCACTGTTTACCACTAGGAAATGGTAGATGACTCTAGATGAAACTGTATAGCAGAGGGATGGGGAATAGCAGAGGGCTGAGCTGGACTTGACATGGGAAATCACATGTTTACTATTAGAAGATGGAGGTTATTCTTCCTAATATTACTGAGATTTCAGGTCCTCCATAGAAAGCAAAAGGAGAAATATTGATGAATAAGTGAACAGGATGGGTGTGTGAAGGATACGGTATATTCTAATGAAAGTGAACTTTGAAATTTAATTTATTGATTCCTTTTCTTTCCCCAATTACTATTAACAGGCTTAAAAATAATGCTCTAAATCATCGCATATTTGAGACATTTTCAGTATCCAGCTTAGCTATCTAGAAATATTTCTTTAAAAATAGCATGTTTTCCATGGAGAGAATTGTCCTTAGTGAGCAGTCTAGTGATTCAAAATATTTTGAGAAATTTATTACAACTTATATATAAGGAAGCCCATCCAGGGATGCAGAGTTGCTTAATTTACTAAAGTGTTGTGGAGTAGCCAAGTTAAAGATGTGTAACAAAATTATTTAAGTAATTATTTAAGTAATTTTTTTTAAGTAATTTAAGTAATTATTTAAGTAATTTCATCCTCTCACATGTACTGTAATGGTAATAAAAGCTATTTACAGAGGGAGTACATTTTTGGGGGGCAAAATGTAAAAATTAAAAGCTACTGCTTTGCTGAAGAAATTGAATTGTTTGTACTCTAGTACAACAAACATAATAAAGGTAATAGTTTAAAATCAACTGAAGTGGTAATATAGATATCAACAGAATGGTTTCTGGAAGTACTTATTTTCTTCAAGTTCCTCTATCTTTATTAAACACCACAAAAACAGAATTTTATTTCCCTAGTAATTTCTTTGGCAACATTCTTTCTAATTAGCTCTAAATACATAAATATTTATATTTATTTATAAAGCCATCTTTCACATCTAGCTATTAGTATTTTATTGATGTGCTATTTGCTTTTACATTTTTATTTTTAAAATATGTAATTTTAATGTACTATTTTTGCAAAAGGATGTCAGCTCTTCATAGAACAATGCAACACAGTGTTGGAGGGTACTTCTGCTTGTACTTTTGCTAGGTTAATGCAATTTTACATTTATTTACTTTATAGGATTTGTAGAGAAGCACTTATGTTCCCTTAAAGGAACCTAAGAACAAAATACAATTTTGCTAACCCTTTGATATATGCTTGGGAAGGATAAAACAGTCTTTGCATTATTGGAAGTATTTGTAATATGTTTTCATGTCACGGAGAAGGGGAAAAAATAGGATATGGAGGGAAATTTGTTGATACTTATAGAAGTGTCTTGGTGTAGGATTTTGTTCTGTTGAACACTATGCAAAATTTGACTTGCAAAGTAGCAGTCGGTAGTCTGAACATCTAAATTCTGCGTAAATCAATGATGCTATCCTGATGAAAAACAAGCTGTTTGAAAATAAATAGAGAAGAATTTTTCACTGTTTTTTATGCAAATAACATTATAATAATATACATATTACCTGAGAAGAAAGCAGAGATTTAATGCAAGAAGTTATTCCTAAAATGGAAAAGGATAAATATAACAAGTTCTCCTCAAATTCTATTTGGAAATGAAATATTTGGAGCCCAAGTTTATAGGTCATTCCAACATAGCCTCCCTGTGCACATCTTTTACAGAACTACATTGCTGAGATGACTTTCATGGTGCACTACATTTAAATTGATGTTGCAGTTTATGGTCAGATTCAACATAAAAATTTCCTTACATTCAGCAGCTTTTCAATAACACTGTTAGTGAGGGTAGTAGAAAAAAAGGACAAGAAAGCTCTGGGAGCTCTGACAGGCCAGTGTAAAGACAAACCTTAGCATGGTGATACAGTTGTCTTCCATCTGGAAAACACACAGCATTACTTCCCAGGGTAGTTCACATGGGTCTCAGTTGGACATACAGGAGGGAATGCAGTAGTGGAGGGGTGCAGGCAGCATTCAATTTATGAGCTTGGTGTTATTTGGGGATCTGAAGCAGCTGCCTACTGTGCATGTCTACAGTGTTGTATATATTTTACACAGCTTCCAAGTAATTCCTTAGGGAGGTATAGAAATCAAATAAGAAAAAGGGAGGACTTCAGCATCAGATTTTTACACGTGAATGTTTAAACCAGTGCCAAAACATTCAAGTTTTCTGCTGTCTTGTAGAATTTTCCTCATTCACATATATATACTAAACTGGATTTTTAAATTAAGCCCCTCTTGTGTCCCATAGGCTACTTACAGAGGTAACATGGAACAGTTTGATCATACCCTCTTAGAGAAAGCTGCTCAATGCTAGTGTTGCCTCCAATTAACCTATTTTTTTTCAGCTTGCAGTGTGCATTCATAGAGTATACTTCCTATTACTATTTGTCCCTTGACAAAGGGCGATCAAGAGAAAATCATAAGGGAGGGAATTTTAGTATCATTAAAATTAGTGCCACTGGACTGATTCATCATATTTGACAGTAATGGGTATTCCTAAATAAGTGTACACTCCAATTCATGCCAGTAGATGTTGTCTCAGTTGGTATTTTCTCAGAGGCTTTAACTGAAGATGTGACATCTTAATTTGATGAGAATATGATTTTTTTATTATTATTTTTGGATAGAAGAAGAATTCTCTTACATAAGTGTAGAAAACATGCACTGTTATACATGCACTGTAGAAAACATTAACATGCAAACTAAATCAGGACTCTAACATACATGCTCAGGTCTTCTATATTCAAAGATATTACAGGGAAACTTCTGCGGAATTTTGAGATGGGTTCTGTGTCCCTCAGATTTATTGATGGATTTTCAGCAATAGAGCACAAAGCTCTTACTGGCTAAAAAAGACTATTTCTTTTCATAATTCTACTTGCAAGAGAAAGTGTCATATCAGACACATCAAAATCAAAGTAAGTGACAGGTTTATAAGATTTTTAGTTTATTAATATAATTAAAGCTTTGTAGTGATTCCCCAGATATTAACCAGGATACACAAATAAGTTCTTCAATTTATCATCCAAGTAAGATTCTGAAAAGAAGAAAAAATGGGCCTGAATAATTAATTATACATACAAAGTTAGTTTCAGCAAGAGTAGCTTGTCAGGTAGTGCTAATGCAAGTGAATGCTTGACCTGGAGATGTTCTAATCTATTTCAGTAAAACTGAAATCATTCTTCGGACGGACACTTTTTTTTCCTTTAAGTCATCACAGTATCCTTTGAAATGAGTTTAGAATAAAAAAGTACCCAATTTTGTACATGAAATGGAACTGTGGACTTTATTTTCCCATCTTACCTTTCAGCAAGTCAGAGAGGTTAGTTCTTAAACCAACTGAAATATTGATTTTTATTTAAATCTTAATCTCAGCAGTGTTTTGCTATGTGACTGGCATTTGTGTTCTGCATCAGGGGATTAATGGACACAGAATAAAAAAGGAAGTTAAGATATATTTTGTGTCAGAAAATGTTAAATAATGCAAAGTACCAGATTAGAATACAGATATTTTTGATAATTGATTTATTGCCCTCACCATCTTGCTAAGTGTTAATTCTTTTGATTAAGTACTCATCTGCATGCAGAACTGTACTCTACACAGAGTACTGACTTCTCTTACTACTTTAACAGCTGGTTATCAGTGTTATTTACATGCTTTAGTTAAGAAATGAAAAATACTCTTTTTAGCTTAAATTTTATTAAATGAGGAACGGAAGGAAATTTTGCTGTACCTGCACACTTTAACTTATTGTTATCTGGGGGAGACAGAATTATTCAAGTATTTGTTGAACTACTCTATAGGAAACAATACATGGTAATGAGCATTGTTTTACTGAATATTATGAAGGGTCTGAGGTGAATGCATTTTCTATATAACTTGTATTGATAAATGTTTTTCCTCAAGTTGTCTTTTCTAAATAACTATTTAGGGAGAGGTAGACTGAAAGGGTCTAGAAAAGTGAAGAGCAAACCTCTAAGGGTGGAAAAAAGCATAATGGAAACAAAGGTTTCCCAGACAACAACAACCAGAGGGACACAGAACATCTGCACTGCTCATTTTTTGCACGAAGGTTACCTCTTATGGCAGAGCATGTAGCTGTGTATGTCATTAGTTGAAATCTTAATGTATTATTATGCATAGTCTTAGAGCAACCAAAGTATCCAGGGATTTTTCCCAAGAGTAACTTCTCAGTGGCTCAGACCATCCCATGTATGGGTTATTAAAATCTGTTTACAAACAAAAAACGTTCTTTAGATTGATGCATAACAAGGATATGCTTTTGAGCTGCATTCATGCCTAGCTAACAAGTGTAGAAGTGTAGCCTTTTTTTAAGATTAGAAAAAAATACTGTTGAAAATGTCCAAATGCTAAAACAGATTAAATGCATACTCTAAGGAATCTGTGCAGTGACTTACTTTTTCTGTCCTTCTCCACAGCAATTCCTTCAAAATTTAGTTGACCTTTTAATCTCCACCTCTATACTCTTCTTTTCTTACTAGCCAATACAAGAATGTACAATACAAAAAATTGGCTCAAGATATATTTTCTATAAATACAGCTGAATTCTACCTGAATAGATTCACAACTGCATAGACACAGTGTTCTAATTCCTTGAAGATAAAGTTAAAGAATCTACCCTAATATGTAGTAAGAGTTTCAAAACAAATTATGCTAGGATATAAAGAAAAAATTAAAATTCAAAACACAATATATTGAAAAAGGTGAAATAATATACTAAGAATGATGGACATATGTAGTTTGGTGATGCATGAAATTACATTGCACCATTGATTTATATAAAAGAATACATATTTAAGAATATAGCATTAAAAATAAGCAGGGTGTTGAATGACTGTGATTTTGATATATGTTAACTTTTGTAGTATATTGAAATGGATCATTTGATATGAAATGAGGTTTTAGAATAGAACTTCAATTTTTTTTTGAGTAGAGTTTTTCAGAGTTTAGAGGACGATGTTAGGTTTTCACAAACTGTATCAGTATAAGCTCCAAGTTCCTGATGGTAGTAATAAAAAAGAAACCTGACCATATGGAGAGAATTTTCATTGTGTGTTGAGTGGGAATTAATTTCAGGTCACATTTAGAATTTTTGGCACTTAAGCATTTGTGAATATTACTCTCTGTGCTTATAGATACAGCTCTGTATGACTGTGACAGAAATATAACTGGGGGTATACGCAGGGGTTCAAAACAGTTGGATACGGTGTAAAAATTATAGAATAAGCCTAATTTTCAGAAGTAGATCTATGTGCAGCATATTTCTCTGCTTTGGCTGAACAGACGGGAGCTTATGAGTGGGATTTTTATCCAGTTGCTATTAAAAGAAGCAAACAAAACAGACTGTAAAAGATAATAGCCTGTGCCCTGTAGCTATATCTGCTTTGATCAGTGTACTTAAACCAAGCTTTCTAGTTCAACTTGTGCCACTTCCACGGTTGCCTTTGCTTTCCACTGTCTTAACCTAACAAGTCTCAAGTTATCTTTTGCTCTGGCTAGCTAGGGATGAAATGTTTATTTTAAAGATTGTTTTTATCTCTTCCCATTGAAAGCACTGTGGTGTTTGCAAGCAGGAAAATGTTGGCACAGTGCAGCACAAGTAGTAAGAAGTAACTGAAACAAGAGTTCTAATTCTGTTGTTTCACTTCTGTGCTGGTTTTGATTTGTTTTAATTAAAATTTTCTTTGTGTGGTAACAAGTGCGGTGAAACTCTTCTGTGGAATTTGGAAGTGAGGCAAGGTCAAAAATTGGGTTCATCTCTTCAAATGTAGCTTTCTTTACGTGATTCACAGCTTACTGATGTGGAAAATTGGTCACTTACTTCTTCTGCACCTTTTTTTTTTTTTTTTTTTTTTTTTTTGGCGTGAACCACTGTCCACATGAGTTTTATGCTTTTCTTAGAGTTTTCAAACTTTGTGGCCTTGATCTTTTTCATCTTTATTAAGACTTCAAATCTAGTGGGTATTTGGTTTAATTAAGCCATTATAGCAGAGCTGTGTGGTGATATTATAGTTACTATGAGTTGACAACTAATTACTTTAACTTAATACCTAAAGATCTAATGATGTGATATTGTTTTCATTTGCATTACTTTTGATAATGTTTATTGCTTGGGATTGCAATGTTCCCAAATTCACTAAGAATTTTAAAGGGTGAAAGACAATTTAACTTTTCTGCCTAAGTTAAACAAAACAAAAAAACTAATTAAGTCAGCAGAACTTAATACTGAGCCTATTTTGTTCTAGCCCCCCTTATCGTTTTATGCAGCTAGTGACATTGTGGAAAAAAAGCAAAATAAAACAGTAGAACCCAGATCCTCAGCTGACAATAAGCCCATCTAACAGTGCCAGTTGGAAGTCTGCTGCAAAGAATATAAAGTTTATCAGATTGATAAACTGATCTTTTCAGCTAAATATTTGGTGAATAAATTTGGGGTTGAATAAATATTCAATCCCAAGCAGAAGAAAAAGTAATCTTATGAGATGTATTCATTCAATACCTAACTGGAGAAGGAGCATGGTCAGATGTCTGGGAAGGGAGGAGAAAAAAATTCTTTCTCCTAATTATAGTACGCTAGCTACTAGGCCCTTTAGATATACCAACCAAAAAAAGTTTTAAGATTTGTTTCAAAGAAAAAAAGAAGCAAATTGCTGCATTCCTACAGAGAAGCAGTTTATGAAGGGTGAGATGATGGCATGGGATGGTTGATATCCAGGTGATTTACAGTCACCATCTGCAGCCTGAGTAAGTTTACTCAGGATAAGGAGGCTTTGCATACCTTGCTTCATGTTGTGGAGGTGGTTGTTACTTGTCTGCATTGCAAAATTACCTAGTCTTTCTAGCCTGGAGATTACCAGCTCTCTGTGCTGGACAATGTGCAAACTGTCTGGAAGATTGTACTTGCCAAGAGAGTATATGGTCTTTGAAAATAAGGCACAGACAGAGAGATTAAGAAACACAAGAAAATAAATAAAGAGTATTTGTCCACATGATCATTTGGGGTCACAGCTACCACCTGTTTAGCCATTGCTAATATTTTTATAAGCTTTACATCTAGAAAAGATTTCATGGGGATATTTGAGTAATGAGTATGTAATGAGGGCTGAAATCCTTGGGTGATTAGAAATGAAAATCACCATAGTGAGGCAATGTCTAAGCAACTAGTTCTCAGAGGGACTAGCTTTTTTTTTTTTTTGGGGGGGGGGGGGGGGGG